>NC_026003.2:106736921-106830775 GCF_000442705.2 Elaeis guineensis
TTTTATTTTTTAAAATATTATTTTTTTAATTTTTTAAATACTACTTTATTATTATTTAAATATAATATTTTAAATTATTTTTAATAATAAAATAATAATATTTATTTTTTTCAAATATTTTTTTTTCTTTTTTCCTCTTCCCTTCTCTTCCTCCCGCCGCCTCCCCCCACCCCCCGTCATGTGAAGCCCAGGCCACAGCCGTCCGCACTGTCCCCACCGCGGCCCCATCCCATCGTCATCCGTATCGCACCCACCGTCCACGTCGCATCTTGCCTGTGCAATCACAAACCTCCTCCTCTCTCCCAGCTTCGGCGCCACCAACGTCCTTCTCGTGAGTCCCCTCCTCTCTCCTTCTCGGCTCCAATGCCACCAACCTCCCTCCCTTAGGTCCCCTCCCCACCCCCTGTCATGTGAGACCCAGCCGTGACTGTCCGCATCATCCCCGCTGCGACCCTGCCCCATCACCATCCATGCTGCATTCACGATCCACGCCACATCCCGCTCCACTTGATCACCAAAACCCCCTCTTCCGGCTCGAGCGCCACCAACCCCCCTCCCTTAAGTCCCCTCCCCTCTTTTTCCCGACATCGAATGCCTCCCGTGGCTTCCGCAACCCATGCGACCGCCCCTCACACCCTCTACAACCCCGCCCTGCCGCCGTCTCCTCTCCTTCCCTCCCTCGGTCCTAGCAAATCCGAATCCTCGTGGCTCCACACGAGCACCAGCGACCATCCACAACTTCATGAAACAAACGGCTTCATGAAATCAATGGTTGAGTCCATGATTTTAAAATTTTTTGGCCTACGTTAGATGGCCATGTGGATTTGAAATCGTGGGTTGGCCACATCAGATGGCCATATGGATTTGAAATCGTGAATTCAATCCATATTTCAATCGAGATAACGATGAAACCGTAGTTTTGAAAATAGTTTCTGAACCATCATATTTTCAAAATATTTTATTAAAAATATTATTTTTAAAAAAAATCCTATTGTGAACAGGTGAGGATTGGCCGCTGCGAGAACTTTCCAAAAAAGAAGAAAAAGACTTTGCCGCGTTGGAAGAAGAGACGGTGACGAGCCATTTAACCAAGTCTATGGACGGCTGAGAGTCAGATAAGGAAGTCGATGAAGGCGATTGTTGGCACGTGACATGCATGTAGGAGGACTTGTCAACCCCGTTGCAACGGATGTTGCCAATGAACATGGTGTCATTTTCAATTATTTCATCAAATATTTGGTTGTTGAATAAACTTTTGTCTGCAGGATACAGGAATTGTCTCAATTCGTCGCATTGTGAATAAGGACATATTTTGACAAGAGATTTGGACCCTGTAACGAGAACGATAATAAGTGAGTTTCATTCCAACTATTTGATCGAAAAGAATACTATTTTCATTTTAATTTCAGAAGAAAACAAGAATACTTCAATCCCTTAAAATCTAAATCTTATTTTTTCTAGTATTCAAATTATATTTTGCTTCTGATTTCAGTTTGATTCCAATCCCGGACTAAACGTGCCGTAAAGTTTGAATCTCAAACATGCTTACATGCTTCTAAGGCTTAAGGCTTTTTTTTTTTTCCCCTCTTTCTGGGTGTTGGTCTTGCTGTTCTCAAACTTGAATTTGGTCAGACAACTTTTGCTCACAGTTTGCAAACAAATTTTCTTATGAAGATTCTCCAGACAATAATAATATTCCAATCTATAAAATATTAGATTATAAAAGAGGCAAAAGATATTTAGTTTTAAATATAGCCTGCTGAAATGGGGAAGATATTAAGTATAATAGCATATGCGACCAGGAAGCAAGCATATTACATTGGTGACTTCAGCTAATCTGACCATGATGAACATTATTGTTCTTCTCTCTCTCTGCACGTTTGCACTCCATCTGAAGGTCTTGAAACCATTGGGTTTAGTTTTTTTTTTTTTTGGTAAACCAGTATATTTAGGTTTTAAGAATTAGAAGTCCATCTATATCCATTTTGTATTTAACCAATTACTCCTCTAGTTATGTGACCGTAGCCCTTCTCCCCTAACATCTTTCTACCAAGGGGAAGAAAAATATATTACTTTATGTCATTTACTTTGATGCACTGTACGATGTAAGTTGTTTACTTAAGGGAAGAAACCATTAAAATAGAGCCCATGAATTCTGAAGTCTACTATTAAACTTGCACATTTCCTTTCTTCTCTCATTCCAAATTGTATCGGGTTTGTAATAAAAAATTCGAAATACAATTTAACTACAAAAGAAAAATCCCATCATAAAAATTATTGTTCAACTACAATTAAAAGTCTTCGATTACAAAAGACTTTGACATGCAATACTAAAGATACTTCTAGAAAAACTTGCAAGAAATAAACTACGAAGAGCACCTTATACACGCTTCTAGTTATTTTTACTTTCCAATCATCTCATTGGATAAATCCGACCGACCAATTGATAAGACTCCTCGATGCACCTAGGCTATAAAAATAAGCAGCTATAAAAAAAAAATTATATCTTCACCAGATACACCATGCTAATTAGATTTCTCGTTCTTATGGACTCTATTCATCATACGATTTATGTGGCATCGTTGCTGCCCTCACATCATCTTGGATTCTTTCTATGGTTAGAGTAAAATTTCTCCAGGGTCAATATATGAAGTGCCTTCGAATCTTTGCCGGTCACAATGTTAAGCTGGGAAGTGGGAAAGGAATGACCAATTCCCACAGCCAATGGCCCAAGTCCGATTGTCCCACCAATCCCACTCTTGTTGAGAATTTTCACCTCTCAAACCAGGACAAGGAGTTTGCCTTCCTCCGCCGGTCACGCCTGCAACTGCGCCCACCCCCATCCAAAAGCTAACCAGCAAACAAATAGAAGCACTAAAGTTTGGTGTGTTGGCTCGGATGTCCGGCTTTTAGACCGGATCCGACCCGTTATGGATCCAGCATGGATCATAGACAAGGTCCTGGGTTAGATATTTTTGGCATCCTTTTCAATCTGACTATGTTTTGGATAGAGAAGTTGGTTCGGTGCGGCCGGTATAGCAATGGAGGCAAGATGTATCTTTCAAGGATTCATATCCTCCTTCCCATGAATTCATCATGGATCATCCATTGGTTGCTTTGAGATTTATATAGATGGATGAATGACAGAGTTCAATGCTTTGACATCCGATCTAATGGTGGATTCGTAGGAGGGTGAATCCTTCTTTCGCTTGAAAGATACAACTCCTATCCTACACCTCGGTGAATTCATGATGCTTGGACCACGATTTGATGTGACACCTGGCACCTGGTTGGCTATTACTATCATGTTGGCCAACCAGTTACGCTTGATGTGTGGATCAAGTAACACACGACGTATTCGTGTGAAAAATGGGAACATTGAGCAATTGATCAAGAACTTCATCCCACAAAATGCGAGAAAATTCGGATCGGTGATACAAAGATCACACAATCAACTTACTGATGCATAAACATGGTTATATTGGTTAGGCATAAGAGGGGTTCACTTCCGAAATCTCCTCCAACAATAAGAGAAATTAAAGGAGGCTTCAAAAAGAATCACCAATACGTTACATTGATTCTTCTAAGCCATTTTCTTGGGGAGGAAATAAGAAGATTTTGTTTGGTGAAAGAAAAATAAAAAATGGATTTGAAGGTGCTCTTGTGTTCTCTCATGTTCAAGATACGCAATGTGAAAAGGATTTCCTACACATCAAGGGGGCTAGAGTCGGAAACTAGACTTCCCGGAGGCAAGGTCATTGGGGAGGCCTCTTGTCAATCAGTCGGTGTCGGACATTTCAATGCATAAGAAAGCTATGCGGTTGTATTAAAAGATCATGTATCCCATATTGCAAGGTAAATATAGTTATTTCATTATCATCATTATTATCCTTCGTTATGACTTTGAATTATTTTTTTTCCTCCACATCCGCGTACATATGGATGAACATGAAAGTATCCTAACATAAATATTTGTTGCTTGTTGTAATTGCCCGTTGATTGCCACAAAGATCTTTCATAAACCTTCTGTTATATATTTTTTTTTTTTATAAATCAATTCATTCAAATAAATCTTGTATGAATATAATTCAGAATATCAAAAAATAAAATATCTCAAAATTATCTGGAGATGATCTTATGTAATAGCTTTTGAAAACTCTTCACAGAGTTAAAGTCACCAGCTCACTAAAGAGAAGGGAGAAAATTGTGGTCAATAAAAAAATAAAAAAATATTTTATATTTGGTTGAAGTTTTCAAACATGAGAAAAATCTATATAAAATATGAAAAATTTAATTATCATGAAAATTGAGATAATTTTTTTTCTTTAAGATTCTAAATAAAATAATATAATACTTTTTTTAATAAAAATATAATCAATATTTATACAACTTTTACAGTAAAATAGATACACTCTGTAATATATCATTTGTTTCATCATCCACTAAATATAAAAAATTATCTTTCCCAATATTATATATTTAGATATAAATTTAAAAAAATATATTGTAAAAAAAATATTCTACGAACCACATGTATATTTTTTTTTTATTTACCAAAAAAAATCGAGATGCTTGCTTTCCATGGATCGACAGCCATCTCACCGCACAGCAAACTCCATCACCATCCTTCAAATCGGGTACATCAGAAAGTTTTTTTAGCATAATATACCATCGGAGCCGTTTGATTGCTCCTGCTAGAAGCCAAGGTGGGATGGCCCCACTCTGGCCGTCCGATCTCTGAAACCCTGACAGGACAGGACCAGTCTTTCGCTGTACGCACGTGTCTTACGTGGCTCCCACACGTGTGAAGTGGGGGAGTGGTGATAGTTGGTGAAGGCGGTCACCGGAAGCAGACAGTTCAGAACGGGCGGGGGGAGGTCGGACCCGCCATGTCGGCACCTGGCAAAAGTCTAGGCGTCTTGGTCAACAAGTCAAACCGCAATGATCCAATCAGCAGCTGACACGTTGCTACGTTGCGATAGCCTTCGTCACTGTTTGATTGTATGGCAAGCCGCGTATCCGCCGCCCATGCGATATCGTCAGTATCGCGCTACGTGTTCTTTTTCGATTTTTGCGCAGTTTTAAAACATTAAAACTTAGTCGATACGCCGGTAAAAAAGGTCTGATTTTCTATTAATATAATAAACAAAGTTATTAGAGACAACGTTGAACATTAAGAGTAAATTATAAATTTTAAAATAAGTTATATAAATAAAAAAATATAACTCTTATTTTTTTATTAATAAATAATTTGTTGCCCTCCAACTTAATTATCCGTATGGTAGTGAGTGGTGGTGCTTCATTAGAAGCCTTAAAAATCATATTTGAAGGGTATTATGAGTTTTTTATGATGAAATAAAAAGTATCATCTTAATTATCAAATACTTGTAGAATCTGATCTCGCATGTGCAAATTATTCAATAAATTATTACATTCATGTCTCAAAGATATAATGATCAAATGATAAAAATTTAAAGTCAAATCATTAATTTGGTGCTCATGATTTATGCATTTCAATCAATCAATGAGTCCAATCGTCTAATATTTTATCCAGTTACATCACTACGATTTTAATCTTAACAATGAGAGGGTAGATACACCAAATTTAATAATTAATTTAGGCGGCCATTTATTCGTACAGATATAATGTGACTATGTCCTAAAATTGCAACAATTTTAAAGGCATAAACTTGAGCAAGTTTAATTAAGCCAAAATTATCTAAAAATTGTCCCTCAAGTGCTAACTGAAACATTTTTTTTTCTTTTCTTAATTATTTTAATGTGTTGAGGCTGTAAATGACATTTCAAATTAATAGACCTTGTCTTACCAAAAAAAATTTAATAGACCTTGCCCTTAATCATATGCATGCCGTAAGTGACAAAATATCCTGGGCCCTTCGTTTTTAATATGACAGGCTGAAAAATATTAAACTATTTCTCTTTTCCTTTCTGATTTCATACCTAGAGATGGACTCATATTAAAAAAAAGGATTAAAACCCCTCGCCTTCAACTTTTCCGTCTGAGTAATGGATAGAGCTCCCCCCTACCCCGGCCTTCTCCGTATGATATAAGAAACAGCTACTCTACCAACGGCTCTTCTCCTAAGGTTCTCTTTTTCTTCTCCCAGCTCCTCATTCCTATCCATCCTCCATGGCCACAAGCTCAAACCCAGATGCCATGGAGACAGATGCGCCCACCCTCTCCATCACCGTGGAGAGGAACCCACCTGAGTCACGATTGTTGGAGCTTGGCATCAAGTCATGGCCCAAGTAAGTTTCCCCCTCTTAGCCTTCTCTCTTCTCTTGGTTCTTTCTGAGCAAAGGGAGTATCTAACTTCTACTGGCTACATCAAAAAAAAGAAAAAAAAAGCTTCTACTGGCTAGTTATATGAGAGAAAGAACGCAGGCGGTCAATATTTTTCGTAGAAGGACACTTGCACCGCAACTATCCCACCATATTGTAGTTGTTGTGGTTCCTTTTATTTAATCTTCTCTTTTGTTTGCTATTGTGGATCTTTAGGTGGGGTTGCCCTCCAGGAAAGTTCCCTCTTAAGTACGATGCAGAGGAGACATGTTATCTCCTCAAAGGAAGGGTGAAGGCCTACATGAAGGGATCCTCCGAATGCGTGGAGTTTGGTGCCGGAGATCTCGTGGTCTTCCCCAAGGGACTCAGTTGCACTTGGGATGTCTTGGTGGCTGTCGATAAACACTACAAATTTGACCCATCTTCTTAGCTATCTCCCATTCTTCTCCTTTTTCTTCTTCTTCTTCTTCTTCTTCCTCTTCTTCTCCTTCTTCTTTCCCTTTTTTTACTTTTATACCAATGTAAGCTTCTTCTTTTATATTTTATGGGTTTGTAGTTATGATTAACCTAGGGGGGTGTTTAGGTCGTGATTCCAGTCAAAAGAACCCAACAGTCAACGCAGGCCCCATTCAAAGTAATCTTATTTATTCCTTTGAATGAGCTTTGAATGCTACTTTGACCACCATCACTACCTTGTGGGTGAGGGGAAGGAGTTCTATCCGCTACCCCTCAACTTTTGTTACTTGTAAGCATTTAAATGAATGATGGATGTTTCTCCTTGTGTTTGCCCTAGCTCTTTGTTTATTCATTTATTCTACTGCCCGAATATCTAGGGTTTTAGCTTATCAATGGCATTCAATGTGATCCTAGAGATGGACATGTTGGGGTTGATTGGTTGGAGCAAGTAGCTGGGTTTGATGTTACTAAGGTGGAAGTAAAGACGGGTACAAGGAGAAAAATACCAAGGTCCTAGGGTTTCTAGCTAGCTAGTTCCAGTAAGAGGATAGTTGATGGTCTTAGCCTTGGTATCTCTAGCTTGCCTTTCCGAATGGCATTCAGAGGCATGCATCATGCTTGAATCACTTGGCGTGTTTGCGTGCACTTGGATGGATGCCTGGGTTTGTCAGTCTTCAATGTCATGCTTTTGTCCTGGAACTGCAAGGAGACCTCACCTCACTGCATTTGGTTTATGCTAATCATTCAGTCTCTTCATCAGCAGCCGCCAGTTTGTTTGAACTTGAGGGATTGTAACATCTGGCTGGCTGGATTTCATGGATATTTTTTAGTGTTTGGCTGTTTGCTGAATCGTAAGCTTTTGTCATGACTGATGAAGAAGCATGCCTTTGCCAGCCATGTTGCTACTCTTATAAAGAATCTCTTAATCTAAGAAACACATGACATGGATGCTTACCGTAAAATAGATCTTCCTTTTTATGTTTTTTGTAATGTGGATCAAATAAAAAAGGAATTTTTGTAAAAAAAATTGTTAATGGAAAAAAATCAGTTCATTCAAAAAGAAAAAGGAAGCATAAATGTAGCAAATAGCAAAAAAGAAAAAAAAAACTATATATTTTTCCTTCAAAAAATGGAAGGGAAGAAAAGAAAAGGAATATCTCAATCAAATAATCCTACATTGATATATTTATAGAGGATGAAAGTAGTTTTGTAAATCCATTTAACTTGGATCTCTTGTAGAAAAATAATAGAAAATAAAAGATTTTGAAAGTAGGTTTTAGACCCTCTTTTTCTGGTAAATTGAAAAATTACACCATTCTATTATAAGTATAACCTACAGTTAGGGGTGGCAATCGGATCTGATCGGGTCAGATACAGGTCGGGTCAGAAAATATCAAACCTGAACCCAATCTGTTTATTAAACATGTCAGATTTTCAAACCTGAATCTGACCCATTTAATAAACAGGTCATCCGACCCGACCCATTTAACCTGTTTATTAAACAGTTAACCTGTTATTCGATCCGATCCAACCCAATCCGTTTAACCCGTTTATCATTTAACCTATTTATTAAACAGTTAACCTGTTTATCCGATCTGACCCAATCTGTTTAATCCGTTTATCATTTAACCTGTTTATTAAATAGCTAACCTGTTTAATCAACCCGACCCAATCCGTTTAACCTGTTTATCATTTAACATGTTTAATAGATAAACAAAAGGCCAGTATTACACATTACATAAGGATTACTAAAATAGCTTCTCAAGTATGCACAATATACAAGGATTAGTATTGCACGTTACATAAGGATTACTACAATAGCTTCTCAAGCATGCACAATATACAAGGATTAGAAACCCACTTTCTGGGATCAGTTCGTTCAACAGATAGTTTTCAGATCTTAGCAAATTGCAACACATTTGGAGGTACAAGATTGCTTCCAGATCTAGGATGAGCAAAATCATTACTGATAGAAGCTTGAGCTGTAGCAGCACAAAAACCTATGGTTCTCTGAGTCAGGTTCTATACACTCTGCCGCATAATGATTCTTTGAACCAAAGCTTTCAGATTTAGGCCTTGCAGACATCAAATGGGTTTCACTAAATGATGCCTTTTGGAGCTTTTCTTCTTTATAAGAGCCATTGTCTGGTTCATAAATAAATATTCAGACTATGAGTGAGAAATAACTAAATGCATATCCATAATAAATGAGATGCATATCATTATAACCATTCAGACATTCAGCATAAAAAATAGAAAAAAAAAATCCTAAAATATCAAAAATCAGTACCTTATACCCTGAATTACAACATCAGAAAAATCGCCATTGAACCCATAAATCAGAGCAAAATGAAGAAGGACTAAAATCCCTAATTTAAACCAGCTGAACAAAGATCAGATCACTATGAGATCCCAGGAACCCTAACGTAAATCCAAGAAAAAACCAGCAAATTGATGTATAAATGAGATAATATATAAATGACACATGCAAGATACTATTTATTAAATAAATCACAGGTGAACAATGATCATCTGAGAGCCAGATCGAACATCCATAGGTTAGTACCATTGAACCCATAAATCAGAGCAAAATCAAGAAGAAAAAAGAAATGACTACTAATAAGGACTAAAACCCCTAATTTAAACCAGTCGAATAAAGAGATTCTAAATAATAGACCAGATCACTATGAAATCTCAAAACTCCTAACGTAAATCCAAGAAAAATTTTTTTGGATCTAGATCGAACACCAACCCCAAAGATCGGAGGGAAATACCTAAGCTTCGGACCAGCAGAATCTCGCGATTCCTCCGAGTTTGCCATCATCGTGATGTCACGTGTCACAATGGCTAAAGATAGAGGCCAGGTCCCAGTCGATACTTCCGTGATGAGAGGAGATCGGGGAGGAGCAGCATCTAAGGGAGGAGGTTGAGGAGGAGGAGGAAGGGAATACCTAAACTTCAGACCAGTGGAATCTCACAATTCCTCTGAGTTTTCTTTAGCACGATCGCGAACGGAGAGGAGCCGGTAGTAGACGGCCACCTATTACCGATGGTGGGGAAGATGGTGGGGGATCCACGGCCAAGAGGAGGGAAGGAATGGAAACCCTAGAGGAGAGAAGGTGAACAGCTGCGAGCCTGAGAAGCGAAACCGATCGAATGACAAAGGATATAACCAGTTAGCTGGTTACCCTGAGTCCCTGACCCACTTAACCAGTTAACCCTAAGGCTAAGCCGCTTAAGGATATAAGTAATGGGTTAAATGGGTTATAACCCGATCCGACCCGATCCGATTCGATCTATTTATTAAACGGATTAAATGAGTCAGTGCCCTAAAATCTAAATCTGACCTGATTATTAAATGAGTTAAACAGGTCGATCCATTTACGACTCAAACTCGTTTAATCCAAATCCAAACCTATTTAACACGGATCGAATGCGGGTCGGGTTGGCAGGTCGGATCAACTTTTGCCACCCCTACGTACAGTGGGAATCAGAAATAAAAACTAAGATAGTAGATCAATTGTAGAATCCTATAATATAGTTTCAGTATGGTTGGCAACCTAATAAATGAAGCATCTATAGTTATAGAAGCAAGGTCCACCTCTCCAGTTTGGTTTTTCTAAACTAGAAAGAAAACTATGTTTGAGTGAAACTTATTTGGGAGTTGTAAATTAGCTGTTATGTCAATTATCTTTTTTAAGTTATCTAATTCCTAGCATGGTAGAAATCTCATCAGCTTTCGACAAAACCAGTTCATTTTATATGTTAGAACTCCTCGCCAAAAGGAAGTTTCCTCCAAAATGGATAGGTTGGTTATCTAATTTTCTTACCTCTGAAAAAATTGTTGTGATTGTGAATGGAGAAATTGGGAATTGGATCTATTGCAATCGTGGCCTCAAGCACGGCGACCCCCTCTCTCTGCTCTTGTTCATTCTGGTAGTGGATTCTTTAGCTAAAATGCTAAATGCAGCAGCATCTGCAAAAATTTATGAGCATGTGGGCAACCCTTGGATTTGTGAAGGTATGAAAATTTTTCAATATGCTGATGATACTCTGATTTTTATTAAAAAAAAAAAACTACTTGGCAGTTTTGAAAACTATCATCTATAATTTCAAGCTAATTTTGGGTTTATCTATCAATTTCCAAAAAAAGCTCAATCTCTTTGATTGGTAAGCGACAGGAAGGAATTAGTGGCCTAACATGTGCAAAATGGTTGAATTGTCAAGAAATGAAGACACATTTCAAATATCTAGGGATAACACTTAATGGATCTAAGCCAATTAAATTAGATTGGATCTCTATGGTTCAAAAAATTGAAAATAAGCTTGCCTCTTGGAAAAGCAGTATCTATCCTTTGAAGGAAGGCTTGTACCGATCGACTCCATCATCATTACATTTCCTCTATACTATATGTCTCTTTTCAAGCTTCCAATTTAGGTTATCAAGAAGATGGAAAGGATCAGAAGGTCATTTCTGTGGATGGGCTCGACATCCTCTAGCAATATATTTCACTTGCAAGGTTAACTAGTTAACCACTTATCTTCATCGGGGGGGGGGGGGTTCTTGGTATCAAAGATATTAGTCAGATGAATACGGCCTTGCAAAATAGGGATGGAGATACTTTCAAATTATTCAGGATCTTAGAAGAAGCAAATTGAGTTTGTGAATTATTGGAAGGTGAAATTCTCAAAGTATTAGAAGCCACTGCGTAGATGCTCGAATTTTTGGAAAGACATTATCAGCTCCATCCCAGCACTCAAGAATAGAGTTCATTATCAAGTTGGAAATGGAGGAAAAACTCTATTCTAGAAAGATAGTCGGCTTCGTGAAGCTCCTCTAAAATTCATGTTCCCATTACTTTATGCTCATTGCTCAAAGATAAATGGAACAGTGGCTGACTATTTTAATCTCCACATGTCGACATGGAGAATAATCCCCAAGTCAACCTTCAAGTGAGCTATGGCATCAGTTGAACCTGTTGAGGTTACTCCTTGCATCAACAACTCTTATTAATAAAAATGATAAGATTGAATGGAGACCAAGCACCAAAGGTGGGATTTTCATGAGCTTCACTGCATGACTTTATTAACTTGAGAGGGGTGAAATGCAGATTTAGCTCCATCTTATGGAGCATCAAGGCTCTCCTAAAGGTGAAGTACTTTCTATGGTTATATTGGAAGAACAAAATCAACACTAGGCACATCATTGATAGAAAAATTAGGAAAAATTAGAAAAAATTTGGGGGTTTGTGTGCTGTGCCAAAATCCAATTGAAACAGTTGATCGTTTCTTTTCTGATAGTGCCTTATTTGCTATCTTATAAATGGTGATTTGCAATCAATTGAGAGTTCCTCAATGTCACTGCAAGTTTAAAGGCCTTTGCTAGTACTGGATTAAAAGATATGCCTCTTTTGCCACCCAACTTAATCCTCTCTCATTGGGGCAATCACTTGGAGTGGTTGAAAAGAGAGGAATGCAAGAGTTTTTCTCAGCAATTGCTCCTCTCTCAGTTCCATAGTTTATGAATGTATTAGCATGTTTAACTTTTGGTCTAATTTACATGAAAAAAACTTAAGTCTGGAGCATGAAAAAAATCTGGTTAAAAATCAAGTATGTATCGGCACTTATTCAAGAGCTCTACCCCTGAATGTTGCTCTCACGTTATCTAAGTCATAGGAAAAGTTTTTTAGTTGCTGATATGTTTTGTCTATCTAAAGCTTCATATTTTTTACCTATGTAACCCACCAAACTATGGTTGATTGTGGGTCTTTCTTTTTCTTGTTAATTTGTTCCTTTGCTCCCTTCACTTCTCTGTACTCCTACTTCAGTCTGTTATTTTATTCTTCCCACATTTCACTCAGTAAATATTTGATTATTAAATAAATACTCACTATAACAGAACATGATATTAGCGACGTAAAAAATTCATCGCTAATAATAGATTTTCGTCAGTAATAGTTATTAGCGATGAATTTATTATCGCTAATATTTCATCGCAAATAATGACATTGTTGATAATTTTTTACAATAGAAAAAATTTTTTATCGCCAATAATATATATTACTGACTAAAAATTTTCGTCGTTAAAAAAATCTTTTTTTTGAAAACTATTTACGATGAAAAATTTTAGTCGTAAAAAATAATAATTTATGATAAAATATTACATCATTAATAAAAAAATAATTAATAGCGATGAATCACATTAATCTCTATTAATTTAATTAAAAATTTTTGTAAAAATTAAATTTAAAAAATATTAATGACGTAAATTTTTTATCGTAAATATGTCAATTTCTGACGTAAATTTTTATCACTAATAAATTATCTATTATTTACGATAAAAATATTTTTATCATAATTAATTTAATATAAAATTTTATTATTTTTAAATTTATTACAAAATTTTTTTACGATCAATTTTTTATTGCTAATATATTTTTTGATGACTAATATTTTATCAAAAATAATTTCATCACTAAAAATTTACACATATTTTTTTAAAATATAATTTATTAATATATATATTTAATTTATATTTATAATTTTTTTTATAAATTAAAAATAATAAATTATAATAATAAATTCATATAATAAATTCATAAATAAATTTTATCATTTTAATATATTAAATTAAAATTATAAAAAATTTAAAATAAAAATAAAAACTACATAAAAAGACCGTCAAGTGTCGGCATCTGCAGAAGGAGAACGGACTAGAGAAGGAGAGCACTTGGAAGAGCTCTGACCAGCTTGCTGCTACCTCATCAGCTGCGTCAGTTGCATCATCTACCCCATCTGTGCTATACGCTCTATCATCTGGATCTGGAGCCGCTAGTACTCGTCGATGCGTACAGTAAAGTCATCAGCTCGCTGCTCAACCTACTTTTGTACCTCCGCCAGTCGAGCATCGTAGGTAGTATGGATGTCAGCCCTGGATAAGCATGAGGATGAGGGAGCACTGATCCCATACCCTAGACTCCTAACATAACAGGATCTCATACCAAGCATCTGATCACAGATCTCGTCATTTATGGTACGGTCGAGCCCTCAGAGATAGGCTGGGATCTGATGCCTATCATACGGTGCTGAAAATTAAAGTTATAGCTATTTTAATTTCATACTAAAAATCAAACTGTGAATGAAAAAATAATTAAAAAAACTTACAAAAAGCTTCTGACTCTCTATCGTCAATTCTCCTAACCATCGTTGGTGAGACCGTAGGTAGATATCGATCCTACCAGGAAGCTCGTCACTCTCTGTATCTCTCTGCAATTTGAGAATAATTAATTAAAAATTTTTTAAATAGTTAGAGAGTTAAAATATACTAATTAGAAATTACGTACTATCTGCTCCATATGATGAGCGAATGATCTTGAACCCTCACAATGTGATACGGTCTGTCTCGTCTGATTCGCGATGTTCTGGACACATCGTCTTTATACAGTTAGCAGTTAAATTAGTAGGTAATAAACTGAATTTAAGAATAAATGATTCAATCATTAAACTCTAAAGAAAAAGAAGTTTGAATGTGTAACCTGATATGCCGGATCCTCGTAATGCCAGCATATGAGAGCCCAATCATCCATAGTGATGCTGTCATAGGACCACTGCCATGCTGCCTCCACCCCATGATCCTGCATCATATGGTACCAATACTGATGGATGCGGTGAAGATACTCCTTAAAATGCAAACATAAATGAGCGTCTACAGCTCGCCGCATGCGATCCTCTTCAAAATCAGTAATATCAAATACACCCTATTAATAACAAATATTAGAAAAATAATATGCTAATTAAATATTCATGATATAATTTATTTTATCCATAACTGGATATAGAAAATCTCTCTCTGAGTCAGTACAATGTGACCCCAATCGAAAAGCATCACGGGGGTATAGTTGCGGCATATGTTGCCTAGTTTGGTCTGTCGTGATTCACACCATCCTCTAATGAGCCTAGTGTAGCCGGATGGTATCTCAATACGGAGATGCTGTCCCGGGTGTTCGCATCTCCAACACTCTAAAGCGGGGTTCTTCGATGAACCTCGCCCCCACCTCACCACTGGTGGAGACTGATCAGAAACAACAATAAATAAATCATTAGTATGATAGCTATCCAAATAAAAAAAATTAAATTTTATTATATAAAAAATATAATAATACCATTCGGATCCATCTCACTCGGATCTGCCTCACTGGGACCTGCCAGTGCAAGATCCTCTAGCGATGGAGCTAGTGCAGCAGTGAAAATCAATGAAGGTGCCTCAGTCTTTGGGGTAGACTGTGAACGCAAACATTATCTTCTCTCTCCAGTACCATACCTGTAATTCTTGATATATAAATGAATATAATATAAAATAATAATTATAAAAAATAAATTATATTCTAATGAATAGAATTATATCGCATACCATTATTGCAAGAGAAGATTGAACAAAAAATATAGATCTACTCATCAATATTTGTATCTTCCTCGATGTGTAAGTCCTCCTCCGAATCATAATAATCAATATATGTACCATCTTCTATCTCATCGTCATTTATGAACTGATCGTCACCCTCTGACTTATCAAAATTAAATACAAAATCAGCTTCAACTTCGTTGGGTAGCAGATCAGCCCTATTCAAAGGAGCTGTTATAAGTTCTTCGTCAATAAGAAGCTCGGCTAATGTTTGTTCTTCCTCTTGAAAAACTTTCTCTTCACGTAAATCTAAATTTTCATCTATCTCTAATCGGATTAGTATGTCATATACACCTCTAGATGTTATTTTTTGTATGACATACCAATTACCTCGATACTTTAGATCCTTCAAATATACTACTTGTTTCGCTTGAGTTGCTAATATATACGGCTCATTCTGGTATCATGTTCATGCAAAGTTTAGACCGATAAAGTATGGATCGATATGAATATCGATCTTTTTATTGCTAATATCTCACTATTCACATTGAAATAAGAATACAGAATTACTGGATCCATACTTCAGTTCTATGATATCTATCAGTACACCATAATATTCAATCTCTTCTTTTCCTTCATATCCTATCATAGCAATCCCACTATTTCAGATCCATCATTATATCTCAAGCTCCTTTGTGTGAAATCTCATTCCTCCAATGATACAGAATGCGTAGTGGTTAACCCTTCTATCGGGACTACATACTAAATCGTACAACTCATCGATCGCACCATCTTCTTTATTGAAATACTTATATTTCATCTATACTATAACATAAAAAATTATGTTAGTTCAAATAATTATTTTTATAATTATTAAAAATAATGTATTACTAGTGCAACTTATAAAGTCATCAAACTATTTTGTAAATTTTCTCCTATATCGATCATCAGCATCCATATTATTTTCTCTGTATAGTATACTCTTTTGCTCACTGCAACAAATCATGATTTTTAATTTTACATCGACATAAAAAAATTACTTAGAATATTAAACAGTATGCTAAGATGGTACTTACTCAATGAAATCTTTAATTTCTTCATAATTATTTAAAATGTAGAAGTATGTCTTGGATAGCTCATTCACATCCATAAATTCATATCTCCTTCCATCAATGGATCAAACCGTTTGTTTAAATATAGACAGTGTCGGTTCATTGTTATCCCATTCATGGTCTGTGTTACGATCTGTACGATAAAATCTTGCTTCAATATCGTCAAGATACATCGAGCAGAACTTGACACTCTGTAACTACGTATACTTTCGCTATAGATCCTTCAGATCATACTTTATTACGCATATACTTTTTTAGGATACACAAGAATCTATAAATAAAAATAAATTTAAATTTTAAAAATATATTTATATCTTATAACTGATATGATAAAGTACATATAATTTTTTTACCTTTCAATAGGATGCATCTACCGATAATGTACCGATCCAACAAAAAGAGCTTTTTTTGAAATATGAATAGCCAGGTATACCATAACATCAAAAAATAATAGTAATTTTTTTTTTATTTTTCAAAGAATGAGCACGATATCCTTCTCAAACTTCTTAAGTAAGTTAATCTTTAATTTTTGACAACATAATTTTTGAAAAAATACTCCCAACTCAATCAATGTAGTTTAAACATCACCACCTAAATAGCCATGGATGACCATAGGAAGCAAGCATTGCATCATCACATGAGAGTCATGACTTTTCATGTCAGAGACATTACTGTCGTTGTTTCCAACACACCACGATACATTTAAAGTGTATACGTCAGGAAACTTTACGATTCTAAACCATCCATAAAAAAATTTTTTTCCTCGTCAAATAGTGAATAACATGCAGATGGCATAAAAAATCTATCACCTCGACGAACTAGATGCAACTCCGATCGGATTCTCATTTTCTGTAAATCAAGACGAGCTTTTATACTATCTTTTATTTTTTCTGAGATATTCAATACTGTACCGATGATATTATCACAAATATTCTTCTCAATATGTATTACATCCAGATTATGACGAAGTAGTAGCTGCTTCGAATACGGTAGTTCAAAAAAATACTTCGCTTCATCTAATTCAGCTCAGCTTCAGTATGCTTCTGCGTGCGAGTATCAGATATTTTTCTAAATTGGATATTTTTAATGACTTCAAGTTGTTCTAAAACTTTTGCTCCACTTAACTCCTTAGGTGATGGACGTTAGTCGGACTTACTATCAAAGTATTGATTGTAACGGATCCTCCAAAAATGATTACCAGGTAAAAACTGCTGATGACCCATGAAGCATATTTGCGTCCATGCTTTAAATGTAAAGAGGATATATTCTTGTTGCATATTGAACATACCAGATATCCTTTGGTGCTCCACTCAGATAAGTTTTCATATGCAAAAAAATTATTTATGGTCCACAAAATCGAAGCATGCAACTTAAAGTTTCTTTGACTCACAGAATCATATGTCTGCACTTTATTTTTTCATAACTCCTTTAGATCATCGATTAATAATCGTAGATATACATCAATTTTATTATCTGATACTTTCAGATCTAGAATCAACAGTGATATAAAAATAAATGATTCTTTCATGCACTTTCAAGGTGACACATTATATACAACTAGCATCACAGACCACATGCTGTAAGAAGTACTCAAATTATTAAAGAGATTAAATTCATTTGTCGCTAGATCAAGTCGGATATTGTGCAGGTTACTCACAAAGTACGGATACTTTGCATCGAAGTCTTTCCATACTACAGAGTCGGTCGGATGGCTAAGTATATTTTTCTTCAGAATTTGCTGCTCATAATACCATCTCATTTCTTCAGCTATCTTTGTGGACATATACAATCTTTGAAGTCTTGGAATCAATGAAAAATTCCTCAAAATCTTTTGAGATATATTCTTTTCTTTCTTGTTATCGATTTTGTACCTAGACTCACTGCATTTTGGATATTCAATTGCCTGTTCGTTATCCTTATAAAATAATATACAGTCATTTTTGCAAGCATGTATAGGAATATAGCCAAGTCTCAATTTTTGCA
This sequence comes from Elaeis guineensis, assembly GCF_000442705.2. Taxonomy (NCBI): domain Eukaryota; kingdom Viridiplantae; phylum Streptophyta; class Magnoliopsida; order Arecales; family Arecaceae; genus Elaeis; species Elaeis guineensis. The sequence continues at coordinate 106,755,178 of NC_026003.2, forward strand.
TGTATATTTTGCTTCAGAATACAATTTCGAAAGTCTCTCTCCATCGGAAAGAGCTGCCTTAATCAATATCAAATTTTGATCAGATGACTTCTGACTCCATCGGTTCATGATTTTAATATGAAATAATTTTATCAAAAACTCTAACTTGGAGTACTTTGCACAATTTGGATAGAATGACTCTCGTGCATCTCTTATAAGCTTTGCAAACTAATTAAAAGTCTCTTCTACCTCAAGTCGGATATTATGTTTATGATCAGAATTGCCTTAAGATGTACTAGTACTCAGCATACATTTGAACAAACACTCTGATATAAATCATCCAATAGTTCTCCTATACCACTATATTCGACAGATTCAGCAGCATCCCTATCATCTTCAGTATCGTCATTGTCGCGCACAACTTCATTCGAATCACCCTCTCCATGTCATATCCAGCAAATATACTTCTTATCCATACTATAACGTAGCAGATGCTCCTCAACAAGTATTATATGACGATATACCATGTTGACACATCTCTTGTATGGATACTTTATTCGACTAGCACTGTTAGCCTTATGCTGTGCAAACTCCATAAAATCTCGAACATCTTTTTGATATTTAAGTAAAAAAATACCTCTAGCATTCATCCAACTTTTGTTGATATCCATCTAACAACAAACATGAAAACCTTTATAAACAAAGAAATTTTCAGTCGTATTCATCCGAACTGGATCCCGACCTGGATTTTGGATCGAATCTTGACACAGATTTCGGACCAAATCCCGATCCAGATCCAGACATGGATCATTGTAGACAAAACAGCATGTATTAAATAACACAGACTGAACAGTAACACGAAAAATCTCCTTCCACCAATTTAATGAAGCAAAAATGCATGATCCTATCTATTTCAAATCATTACTAACAGGTGTGGCTCTATCTCTTTTAAAAAAATAATAATCTTATTATTATTATTAGTCGATATTTTTTTCATTATTGTAAAAATTTCGACAGCATCTTCTCATGGTTCTCCAAGTATACGACGTGAATATGGTGCCTACGCATCCTATGCACCATATACCCGGAGAATAGTGGACAGATTACTACTGAGTACCACATAATGAAATAAAATATCAACTATTAACAATAATAAGATTATTATTTTTTTAAAAAGTCTAAATATGAGATATCCAAGAATCGATCTCGATTAAGATTGACTCTTAAACGAAAATCTATGGCTCAATATAATTTAACTACCATCTCTGAACATATATTCAAAGATAAATTTTTAATTTATCAAAAAAGAGTAACTCTGCATTAAAATATTTTCATCAAAAATTTTAATAGAGTTTTTTTTAAAATAAAAATATTTTTTATATTTAATTATAATAAGCAAAAGCATACAAAATAGTACATAAAATAATTAAATTGTAATAAGTAAAACCAATGTGTATAGTGCTAGTAGAATAATAAAAAATTTATAAATTTCAGCAGTAATACTAAAAAATTTATGTAATAAATATAAAATAAACTATAAGTAGTTAAGTATGCAAAATAATATTAATGCAAAATAATAATACGAAACTCAATCCTGTGGGCCCGATGATTTTTTAAAATATTTTTTACCTAAAAATAATTAATAATTTTTTATTTTTTTTTAAATATTTTTTATTTTTTTTAAAATATTTTTTTTATTTTTTAAAATATTTTTTTATCTAAAAATAATTTTTTCTTAAATATTTTTTCTTTTAAATGAGCTTCGGACTCGATCGTCCACGGCCCCCGCTCCCATGGCACCGCCGTCGTCATGCACCCTATACCGCTCGGACTCGACCCTTGTAACCCTCACTCCCGCGACACCACCGCCGTCAGCCACCCCTCGTGACCCACCCCCTATGGCACCACCATCCTCTCCAACACCCCGCGACTTGGATCCTAGCTCGGATCCTAATTAGATTTCGATCTGCATCCCAACTCGAATCGAAATCTCGATCCGGATTCCGACATCGATCCAATTTGGATCGTGATCTATATTTTACTTTTATTAATAAAATAATAAAATATTTGATTAATATTTTATTTTTTATTTTTTTTATTTTTTTTTCTTTTTCCCCCCTCGTTTCTCTCTTCCCTTCCTCCCTCGCTGCCGTCACCCATCCCTCCCCGATCGACCCCCTCCCCAGCCTCGTGTCGCCCCCGACCGCCCCTGGGTCCCTCTCCACCCTTATGTCACCCCTGACCGCCGCCTGACCCCATCCCCGCCCCCGTGTTGCCCCCGATCGCCCACCCCCACCCCTGCAACCCCCTCCCCGACTGACCCCCTCCCTAGCCCTATATCGCCCCCGACCGCCCATGGCCCCCTCCTCACCCCCGTGTCGCCTCCGACCGCCCCCCGACCCCATCCCAGCCCCCATGTCACCCCCAGCCGCCCACCCCACCCCTACAACCCCCTCCGTCGGCCGACCCCCTCTCCAACCCCGTGTCGCCTCTGGCCACCCACAGCCCCCTCTCCTTCCTCGTATCACCCCCGACCGCCCCCCGACCCCATCCCTGCCCTCGTGTCGCCCCCAGCCACCCACCTCCACCCCTGCAACCCTCTCCGCCGGCCGACCCCCTCTCCGACCCCGTGTCGGCTCCGACCGCCCATGCCCCCTCCCCACCCCTATGTCGCCCCCAGCTGCCCCAGACCCCATCCCTGCCCCCATGTCACCCCCGACCGCCCACCCCCACCCTGCAACCCCCTTCACCAGCCGACCCCCTCCCTGCCCCCGTGTCACCTCCGATCGCCCACCCCAGCAAACCCCTCCGCCCCCCGAACCCTCGACCCCCGTATCGCCCCCGACCGCCCACCCCAGCAACCCCCTCTGCCCCTCGAACCCTTGGCCCCTGTGTCGCCTCCAGTCGCCCACCCCCACCCCGCAACCCCCTCCACCCTCCGGATGGCCCGATCAACCAAAAAAAAAGAATGGAAAGAACCCTTACCTCCGGCGGATGGCAACGGTGATACCGGAGAAGCCCACGCCAACAGCAGCGATGGTGGAGATAGGCTCGCCGATGGGAAGAGAGGGGGGGAAGAGCTCGAAGAGGGAAAGGGGAGAGGGAGATCTCGGTGTGAGAGAGGAGAGGGGAGAGGGAAGAGGGAAGAGCTCAGAGAGGGGAGAGGGAGGGGAGAAGGAAGAGGGTTTCGCGCGAAGGGACGTCGAGTTGACGTCCAATTAATACAGGACTATTAATGATGAAAATTTTTATCACTAATACTATTATTAGCGACAGAAAATTATTTTCGTCACCAATAATTTTTGTCAAAAAAATTTCTCACTAAATTTTTTTTTTAAAAAGAAATTTATCCAAAAATAAATTATTAATGATAAAAAAAATTCATCGTTAATAAGATTATTAACGACGAAAATGTTGTTTTCATCGCTAATAAATACTGCCCAAAAAAATTATTTTTTTCTCTAATAATTTTCTCTTAAAAAATAAAAAAATTATTTTTAGAATAGTTTTTCCAACAAAAACATTTTTCATCAATAATAATTTTTTTCCATTAACAAATTTTTTATTCACAAAAATTGATTAAAATAATATTTTTAAACAATGATTGTGGATGAAAAATTAATTTACATCATAAATATATTTTCTTAAAAAATTTGATAAAAAATTTTAAAGACTATTTGTGATGAATATTTATTTTACATTGCTAATAATTAAATATTTTTTAATAATAATTTTATAAAAAAATAATTTTAAATTTTTTCAATCAAAAAATTTTTTATTAAAAAAATTTAACAAAAAAATGATATTAAAAAAATATTCATGATGAAAAATAAAATTATTATTTTTAATCTAAAAAATTTTTGATCTAAAAATTTTTTAAAATAATTTCATCAAAAAAATTTGATAGGGATAGAAAGTTAGAGGTCCAGAAGCTCGTATATTGAATGTATGTGAGGATCGAGTTTGAAAATTTGTTAAGAATTGTGTGAGCATCAAAGCTAGTATGTTGCATGCATGCTAGAATGCGTTGCATAACTATATAGTTTCTGTATAAAAAGAGACTCCTTTCATGCAGCTTAAGGCAGACACACCATCAAAAAGATTCATTGATATCACTAGTAATAGTGACAGTGATAAACATATAAATTATACGTCGTAAATAAACGTATAGCTTATTTATTCAAAAGAATCTATTCATTCTAATCCATGAATATCACCCATTTCATATGATTTTTTCATACAAAAAATTCAGTCTGGATCATAACTCATATTTGCTTCTTTACCATGTAAAAGAATAAAAGATGTATACAGCTACTATAAAAAATAAATGCAGTTATCTTACACAAAATCAAAAATTTAAATTTTATAATTTTTTTTACATATTCATGATGAAAATATTTTTATCTAAATAAAGATATTTATGATGAAAATAAAATTTTTATCGTAAATACATGATTATTTATGATGAAAAATTTTCATCATAAATGATATAATTTTTTAAAATTATTGATTTTTTAAATATTGATGATGAAAATATTTTTATCATAAATAATCGAGTATTTATGATAAAAAATTTATTTTTATTATAAAAACTACTTATTTACGATAGAAAATGGTATTAATTCTGATCAATTCTATAAATATGGCCAGAAAACATTAGTGACCATGCAAGGCTTCATGAGAAGTTAGAGGTGTAGTTAATTAAAATAAGGCACTCAATATTGGTCTCCTGATCAAATACTAAAAATTATTCATGTAATGTTGCCTAGTTAGCTGTTAATATAGTTTTACAAGATTTTAGGCCTGCCAATATTTGTTTTGTCCAAGTTTTGATTTGTGCAACTCTTTGCAAAGCCGATTTAGGAAAATTTAGTGCCATCAACCTTCTTGTTATTTGAAAATTCCATTAGCTATGACACATACTGTCATGCCCCAAACCCCATACTTAGGTTAGGCACATGGCACGGCCCATATCTCCTAAAGTATAATTTTAGAGTATATGCATGGCCTAATAATCGAATTAAAATATTTAATATTAAAAGATAAATAATTAAAATAAATAATTTGGTGTAAATTTTTATAAAAATTAAAAATTATCCAAAATACATGGTTCAGTACCTACAGTATCAGATATAAAAACTTCACTATTATTTTCTCTCATCGAAAGATCCAAATCAACCCCATTTAGCTAGGTCACTACAAGAAATTCATGTATAAGCGATAGCTATTAGAGATAGCAAAAAAGCCATCACTAATAGCGCTATTCACCGATAAATATTACGACCAAAAATTCTTCCATCGCTAAAAATTGATAAATTATTAGTAATGGCTTAATTGGTTATTAGTGATAGAAAAGTCGTCGCTAATAAGCTATTAGCCACGGCTTTAGCGATGGAGTGCATGCCATCGCTAATAAGTAGTATTTTTTTTTAATTTGATCGAAATCTTAATAGTGATGGAAAATTTTATTAGCGACGGTGTTTTGCTGTCGCTAATAACATTAGCAATGGCTATAGCGACGGTAATTTTGCCGTCACTACTACTATCTCTAGTTCACCCCCCATTTGATTTTTGACTTTTTACTTTTCCTCTTCCCCCCCTCTTACCTCCGCCTTCGATCCCTCCAACACCCCTCTCTTTATCTCGCCTCCTGTCCCCCTCTTTCCTCCACCACCGAATCCCACCTCTCCAGGCCTCCGATCATTTGATCCCACTTCCCTAAGCCCTCGACCGTCAGATTTTACTTTCGCGAGCCTTCGACTATCTCCTCGAGCCTCCGACCGCCTCCTTGAGCCCTCTATCCACCTCCTCTCAGCTATCTCCAATCCTCCTCTTTCCCCACCATCGGATCCAGCTTTTTCGAGCCGCCAGCCGCCCGCTCGAGCCCCAAGCCCCTGGCTCACCTCCCTCTTGCCGCCTCCCCGAGCCCTCGATCTGCCTTTCCGAGCCCCTGGCCCACCTTCCTCTTTCCCTCCTTCCATCTTCTCCTGCCGCACAACGCTGCCTCCATGCTGCAGCGCCATCTTCATGGGTTTGAAGAATATTAGCGATGGCGGCGGCAATGGCTGCATAGCGATCGTCAAATATCATTATTTTAAATTTTTTAATATTTTTAAATTAATATTTATAAGATTTAGTTACATTAAATTTAATATTTAAATTAAATTAATAATATTTAATTAAATATAATTAAATTAGTTTTAAATTAATAATATTTAATTAATTTAAATTAATAATAATATTATTAATATTATTATTAATATTATTAATTTTAATAATATTATTAATATTATTATTAATTTTAATATTATTTTTGAAAGGTGAACCACTTTAGGAAGCTCTCTAGCGAGCCTGGGCCAGGGCATGGTTCGGATCTGATTTTTTCTAATATCATCGAGCTAAGCCCATCCTAAAGCTTGAAAAAATTTTTGGATTGGGCTTGAATAGGGTGGGAGGCTCAGAGAGGCGATCGAGGGTTTAGAGAGGCTATGATGACTGTCTGTGCAAGATGCACCTAAAGAGTCTAAAGAGAGATCGATGGAGTTGATGCATTTTTATTCTTGTTGTTGTAGTTATAGGCAAGCTTGGATGGTTTGTTACATCACAGACAACCACTTGCAGCCACCTCATGGTTAAAGGTGTAGAGAAACTTGCAATGCCTTATTTTTTAATGGCAAATCTGAGCTTTCTTCTTTTCCTCTTTCCCTTATTTGCTTTGTTGGTCTCTGATTTAAGTACTATTTTTAAGTTTTTATTTTATTTTTTTAAAAATTTTCCATGGGTTCGGGTCAGACTCGGGCCTCCCAGAGTCATGATACTTTAGCTGAAGTATTTGAAAGATGTGATTTCAAATTACCCCAGGTAAATTATTTCAGATAAGTATGATGAATATAAGTGTAACATACCTTTGAAGGTGGCAAGATCTGGCATCAATTGCAGCAAACTAATTTCTAACTATGATTTCAAACTCTTTTACATACTTATCATGAGAAAACTTGCAATATTTGGACTCAAGATGCATACTTGAAAGATAAAATCAAGTCAAGAAAAAAGAAAGATTCAAACCTCTAGGATATTATGCTCCCTATCTTGAGGGCATTCACATGTAAAGGATAACATTTTAGTCATTTATCGCTCATTCAACTGAGCTCATTATCACAGCCATCGAGCAGGTAAGTCAAGTAGTTGAGCTCAAGTAGTTAGGTTTGAGTTGAAAGAAGGAGATCTAGGGGTCAAAATCAATCTTCCTATTTGATGAATGAGATAGAGGTGTAGATATATTCTATCATCGAATGAGATGTATAGAATAATCTGTTTGAGAATCAGAGGAGCATATCGAAATATACTCCTCTATATTGGTTTAGACTTGAGGTGGAAGGGATGGATACAAGAGGGTTAAAATTCAATTTAACCATCCGATGAATGGACCGAAGGTATCTATAGCTCGTATCATCGAATAAAATATTTTAGAATAATCCATTCAAGAATTGGAGCAGTATATTAAAATATTTCTCTCTTTGCAGGTTTAGGCTGAGGCATATCAATTAAGAAGGTAGATTATATTGAGTTTATTTTTAAAGAGCATCCTATCCAAGAAGGTAAAGAAGAGGAAGAAGTGAAAGAAGAGAGGAAGAGGAAGAAATAGACAAAGAATTCGGGAGTACCAAACATCTGAAGAGGGAAATGGTAGTGCTTGATTTTATGAACATATATACTCGATTTTATTCGACTTTATTCATAAATACTTGATTAGATTTTATAAACATATATAACTTCTTTAATATTGTCCTTGATCTGCGGCAAATGGCTTCTCAAGGTTAGAGCCATCACAATCAGGAGAGCTCTGATGGAGAGAGCTCTCATGCAGCCAACTTGCATAGTTCTACGGCATACATACCATGTGATAAATCTGATATTTTAGATATTCTCTTTTATATTATTTTATCTTTTTATTATTATTTTTTATGATGTTTTGATACTCTCAGATTCGGATGTGTGGGTCATCAATGACCCCACACTCACATGGAGCAATATTTGGCTCTCAGAGTCAGCGACGTGGTAGAGGATCCGCCTGGCTCATGGCACCTCCGGCTCAACCAGAGGATAGCGAGCTCATCCATATTCAGAGCTACATATAAGTAATATATATCTTCACTAAATATGTTTAAATTTTAATTATTTTAGAGTCTAATATTTATTGCTCAAAATAAATTTTACAATACATTTACAGAGTCTGGGGTGCCTTGTGTGGTTACCGGCATCATCCGATGATTGATGCCGGGGTTGGTGAATGAGTTCTCCAACTGGCCATCGAAGGCTCGTGATGCAGTCTGGAAGATGTTCCTGATAAGTTAAAATTATTTAATTTTTAAATTTATAATAATTTTATTTTATTTATTAATACACAGTTACTTCTGCTTGCAAGAGTACTATCGATTTGAGATTTCTCAGGAGAGGAGGTTGGCCGTCGGACCTTCAAGAAGGTGGCCATGCGGAGATTTTGGGATAGACTATATAGCCTTCGACAGTCCACCATAGAGCAGTCCAATTCTGAGTCACCATCAGACTGAAAGTCTTACATATATCACTAGATACGGACGGATATATAGTAGGCCCTCTATGATCAGTGGAGTACTGAGGAGTACTCTAGTAGGCGGTAAAGGATACGATAGAATCGATCCACCCAACAGCATCCGATCAAGCATATTGGCAGCTCCATTGGCACACATGTTGTGGTGATAGATTAGTAAAAATTATATACATAAATTAATTTCATATTGAATTAATCATATATATATATTAATTAATTTAATTTTATATTTATTTACTGTAGACATGGCAATTGGATTGTGCATCAAGCAGCTGTAGATATGAGAGGCCACACATCAATCTAAGAAACTAGTGATTACTAGATCCTTGATCTTGATAGATCATGGTAACAACTTAAAATATTATTTATTAAATTTTTTATTTATATTGATATATATGAACTAATGAATTTCTAAACTGTAAAGATGGATTATATAAAATATTTTGTATCGCGGTATGGTGAGGATTCATCCTCTCGGCCCCTCCTTGATCTCGATGGATGGCTCAGGACCATTAGAGGGGTTAGTAGGAGCCAGGTCCTAGATTCGGCCATAGTTTCGACCCTCCAGTAGCTCGATACTCCTCTTAGAGCTTGATAATCCAGACATGGCTGATGCATATGTGGAGGAGATCGTACAGAGAATTTGAAGCTAGTGACCTCAGAGTTTTCGAGACATCATCCGCGATATGGTCGTTGAGATTCTCTGAGATCCACTCTATGTATACGCTATCAACTAGACTCGTTGTCACAGCCATCACAGCAGATAAGTCTATTAATAATTTTTTTATTTATTTTAAATTTTTATATTTAGAAACTTTACATATTTTGATTTGAGTCTGAAAAGAGACATAGAGGGTAAAAATTCAATATAAACATCCAAACAATAGGCCAGGGGTATTATAGTTCCGTATCATCGAATGGAATGTGTAAGAATAATTTATTCGAGAATCAAAATAGTATATCGAAATATATATCTCCATATCAATATATATATTTTTATATAAAAATTATCAATAATATTTTATTTTTCTTCATTACAAGATGGTGAATATCTGGATCTCATCCATCAACTATTGGAGAGGATGTGCAGGAGTAGGAGGAGGATGAGGAAGATGATGAGGAGGATGTTATATTATTTTTTTTTATATATATAATTTTGATACTTGTAAAGCAGTATAAATTTATAAAATTATATAATTTATATTTTTAATATAATATAATTAATTTTATATTTATAATTATATTAAATAATTATTATTTTATTTATAATAAATTTTAAAAAAATATTATTACTTGTTAATTGATTAAAATAAATTTTAAAATATTTAATTATAATTTTTTAAAAAATTAAAAACTATTAGCAACGGGCTTAGCGACACTAGTAGGACAACTATAGCATCGCTAATAGTTTTTTAACACTTTAATTAATAAAAAAATAAATTTATTAGTGAGACTTTTTTCATTAATACCATTGTTAATTATCATTATTAGCGACGAAAATTTTCCATTGCTAATAACATTAATTAGCGATGATGATATTTTCATCAGATTTTTTGCAACGACAAAATGGCTATTAGCGATGGTAATTAGCCTCGCTAATAGTTTGTTTTTTTGTAGTGAGTATTCTGTGGCTCTAGAAAAAATAAAAATAATGATATGAGCTAACAACTCCATAAAGATTTTTTAAGCACACACACAAGTATGAAAAGATAACAATTCTTTAATAATATACTCATTGAAAAAATAATGTTTCAAATCTTAATAATTGACAATTGAGTATTCATATCCCAACTCAATAATATTATCAGGATGTTCATCAAGTTTCAATATATATAGTTTAAATGTATGCAATACTCCATCAATAGCAACTCTGATACGGTCATCATATCCAACTAGATTAAAAATTTATTTGACTAAGATGTCAGTTTGAATTGCTATTATTTCAGTTAACATCATTACCAAACTATTATTCTCATTTATTATTTTATTATAATATATGTAAAGTAGATCGAATCTGAATTTTCAGTATTTGGATTATTCATGGTCACACTCTTGCCCATGACTAACCATACTCAAATACCACGTTCTTACCTATAGTGGGCTACACTGATAAAAGTACCATATTCTTGTCTGTGGTAAAGCCACTGATAAAAGTATTATGCTTCTGTCCGTGATGAGGCCATACTAAAATCATGACTAATCCAGATGCTCTGATTTTAAATCATTATAAATCATTCTCTTTATTTCATTATTATTGTTAGATTATAAATTATATATATATTTTTTATTTATATAATTGATAAAATTTGGAATTATAAAGAATCAAAGTCTGCAATATAGTGCAAGTATGCAATGCCATAATTTTTAGCATATAATGTCAAATACTAATGATCAATGCAGGTGGTTGTGATTAGAAATCTTTACTTTTTATAGTAGCAAACTTCAACCGACATGCTAAATCAATTTGCCGCACACTTAGAACATTTGAAAATCTCCAATCAATATTCGATGCTCATGAAATTCAAAAATCATCATCTTTACTAGTTTACATATCTATGATATAGTTTTCTAAATTCTAAAATTTTATTATCTTAGGAAAAGAAAGAAAGAGAAGATAGATACAACAGTCTCTTCTTCATCATTTTTTCCAGCAATAGTCCTAATCCACTAACTATTTACCCTTGCTAAACTCATATAAAAATTCTCAAATTTTACAATCAAGTCGACTCATAAGTAAACAATCTCCAATTAAAATCTCAACTTAAATTACCTAGCCAACCTAGAATTAAAATTTATGGATTAATCCTGGTAGATTCAATCTTCCCCCCAAATACAAAGCATCTCTCTTTCCAATTTCTCTTTATAATGCTTAAATTTCTATTTTTCTTATCCCATTACTCATTTCATTATCTACTAACTCATAATAGATATCAACTATATACAAAAAGTTCCACTATTAAATACTTAATTTATAATAGAAATTAATTGCATACTATGAATTCTAATACTTACTCATTAATCTTTAACTAAAATCAAGCCAAACAATACAAAAGGGCACTTAATCTTACCCACTTGCTAAGAGCCTCCCCATAGTAGTGGCCACAACCACCATAGCAACAACAGAAAAAAGAAGAGAGGGAAGGGAGAAAAGTAGAGGGAAGGAGAAGAAAGAGAGGGGATAAGAGATCCAGTTTCCTCCTTTCTTTCTTTTTTTCTTCTCTTTATTTTCTAACTCACTACTTGCACCGGTACATAAACCCATGGGAACGGAAAAGGGTTGAGAGGTAGAGGCCTCTACTCTTTCTTCTTTTTCTTCTTCTTCTTCTTCTTCTTTATTTCTTCTTTTCAACCCACTCACACACCGGTACACACACAGAGAGGGGAGAGCTCCAGAGATAGAGAGAGAGGGTTGGGGAGGAGCATGAGAGATAGAGAGAGAGAATGCTAAGGAGGGAGGAGACAATGAAAGATAGCGCAAAGAGAGAGCACGAAAGAGGGGGAGGGGTTTCTATTCATCGAAATAGGGGAGGGAGAGGTTTCAGTTCTATGCTCCTTTTTTTTTCCTCCGATGGGGAGCACGCGGCTACCCCCGCAAAAGGCCACAAGTCCGCATGTTGTGGACCCTTGCATGGCATAGGGAAAGGGGCCCTGGACTGGGTCTCACAATCCTTTCTTCTTAAATAAATTTCGTCCTCAAAATTTGTACCTTCAAACTCAAAAGTATTCTAGATCTCAAATTCATCATTGCTAAAATCATATTACTAATCATAAGTTTTATTGATAAATTTCATCATCATTGCTCATACACTAGTCTTTTAAGATCTCTAGTTTTCAAGCTTATTACAGTCCTTACAATTTTCAAATATATTTATATATAATTAGTATTACTGATCCCCACACCACTCTCAAAGAATAAGATCTTTACCAACTCTCTTATAACTTAGCTTTGGATATTCATCATACTTCTTATAATTAGGATGTTAGATAGAAATCAATTCAATATAATAATTTAGATCAATTTGATCATAATAGCAAATATATTATTATGGTCTCCCTCTCTGAACATTCATAATCCCGATTTTAGTATTTTCTTCTTATATCAAATTGTCTAGAATTTGCTAATCCTTTTCTTCTACTTCTTGCTCTTGCTTTTCTCTTCTTTATTTTTTTTCACCCAATACACTCATATGCAAAGGTATCTATAATTTAATTACTCATACTTATAATTATTTTACCACACCAGCAGTTGCTACTTTATTATTATCAAAATCTAATTATTTGGATAATATCCAAAAATTCATAAAAGAAGTTATCTTCATCATTGTAATCCTATGCATAATAAAGATACAAGTTCAAGTATCAAGCATCCAAGTTCATGGATGCCACCATTTGTAGTTACTTTACTACTTCCATAGGGATGACTTTACAATAATCTCATTATATAAGCAATCCTTAGTGGATTTGGATCACAATATTTTCTTTTCTTTACCCTCTGCACTTGCTTTAACTATCAAAATTAGACTTCAAATTCAAATTTAAAATATAGCATTGTAAATCTTAAATTCAATTTTACTATAAGAAATTCATTATTAGCGACGACAAAAAAACCATCGCTAATAGCACTATTCACAGACAACATATTACGATCAAAATCTTTCATTGCTAAAAGTGATAAATTATTAGTGATGACTTTAGCGATGAAGGCATGTTGTCACTAATAAATTAATATTTTTTTAAATTTGATCATAATTTAGTAGCAACAAAAAATTTTATTAGCGACAATGTTTCACCATCGCTAATAACATTAGCGATGGCTATAGCGACGATAATTTTATCGTCGCTAATACTACCTTTATTTCACCTCCTATCCAATTTCTGACTTTTCACTTTCCCACTTCCCCCTCTTTCCCCACCTTCAATCCCCCCACCGTCCCTCTCTTTACCCCACCTCCGGTGCCCCTCTTTCTCCCACCGTCGGATCTTGCCTTTTGGAGCCTTCGACCGTCAGATCCTGCTTCCCTGAGCCTTTGACCATCGGATCCCTCTTCCTCGAGCCCCTCGCCTTCTCTCGCCTTCTCGAGCCCCCGACCGAGAGCCCCTGGCCGAGAGCCCCCAGCCTTTCCCGCCTCCCCAAGACCCCAACCGCCTCCCCAAGCCCCCGACCACCTTCTGCCTCCTCGAGCCTCCGGTCGCGAGCCCACGGCTACCTCCCGCCTCCCGAGCCCTCGATCGAGAGCCCCCGACCTTCTCTCACCTCCCTGAGCCCTCGACCGCCTCCCTCTTCGAGCCCCTGGATGCGAGCCCTTGGCCACCTCCCACCCCCCGAGCCCCTGACCTTCTCCCACATCCCCGTGCCCCCGACGCCTCCCTGAGCCTCCAGCCTACCTCCTCCTAGCTACCTTCAGTCCCCCTCTTTCCCTTACCATCAGATCCGGCTTCCCATAATCGTCGGTCGCTTCTCCGAGCCCCGTGCCCTGGCCCGCCTTCCCCTTGCCGCCTCTCCAACCCCCAACCTGCCTCTCAAAGCCCCCGACGGCATCTTCGAGCCCCCAGCCCGCCTCCCGAGCCCTCGGCCCACCTCTCCCCTTTTCTCCCCCCCGTCTTCCTCTTTCCCCGCTTCCCCTTATACTCCTACCATGCAGCGCCATCTCCTGCCATGCAGCGCAGCCTCCGTGCCGCAGCACCATCTTCATGAGTTTGGTGAGTATTAGCAATGGCGACAGCGATGGTGACGGCGACGGCTGTATAGCGATCATCAAATGCTGTTGTTTTAATTTTTTAATATTTTTAAATTAATATTTATAAGATTTAGTTAAATTAAATTTAATATTTAAATTAAATTAATAATATTTAATTAAATTATTTAAATTAATAATATTTAATTAATTTAAATTAATAATAATATTATTATTATTATCATTATTATTTAATATTATTCTCGAAAGGTGGAACCACTCCAGAAAGCTCTCCAGCGAGCCTGGGCCAGGACATAGTATGGACCTAATTTTTTTAAAATCATTGGGCCTAAGCTCGTCCCGAAGCTCGAAAAAATTTTTAGGCTGGCTAGGATAGGAGTGGGGGACTCGGGGAGGTGGCTGGGGCTCGAGGAGGCTATGACGACTGCCTATAGAGATGTGCAAAAAAGTCTAAAGAGAGATCGATGGAGGTGATGCATTTCTATTCTTGTTGTTGTAGTTGCAGGGCAAGCTCGATGTTGGAGAAAACCTAGTACCACTCCGATACAGTCGTGGACCGATCTCTTATGTGGAAATCTGGATGTTAATCCAACAAATTGGAGAAAAGACAAAGAGAAATGTGGAAGCTTGATTGGATGGCGGATGGGGGCAGCAAGGCTGCCTTCTTCCTTAGCATGCAACCCTAGGTGGAGACTAGGGACATGAGAGAGAGAGATAGCTAGATTTTAGGAGAAAAAGCTCTATATTCATTCTCTTCATCTTTGGTATTACAAGACTTGCATATACACCAATTACAATGGGTTAAATAACCCAAGCCTAAAAAACTCCTAAGGCTAACCCATACATAAAAGTACTCATCCAAGTCCAAGTCCTGCATGCTCTCATCCCATGGACTTAATCCAGTCCAAACCCTGAGTTAGCTCCCTTAAGATCTCTCAAACTAAGCCTTAAGATATCTAGGATCATATCCGATCCTAGACCCAAATAGAAATCTCATGCAGTTCTACCCACAGAATGAGAAGACTCAGTCTTAGATTGAGTTAGCCCCCTTAAGACCTCTCAAACCAGGCCTTAAGACACCTAAGATCAAATCCGATCTTAGATCCAAATATAAATCTCATGCAATTCTACCCCGAGACTGAGCAGACTCAGTCTGAGACTGAGTAGAGTGCCGATCACAGATTTTTGAAACTCTATCTTTCTGTTGCTCCTCTAAGACATATTCAACCTACTCTAAGACTGGATCAACTCATCTTAGAACTTAATCGATCCAGTCTCAGATTGAGCCAACTAACCTACAGAAGCAGCTTCTATCCTTGTGTCTTCATTCTAGTCTTTCAGAGCCAACATCTTGACTCTTCTCATGGCCTTCCAAAGCTTGGGAGCATCAAACCAACTCCTACAATTTTCACCTTATTGCCCCCAAGCCCTGGCACACCTGACAATGTCCATCTGCATGATCCTGTTATCGCTACATACCCTGATAGCTCCTTGTACGAACATCCTTGCCACCTCCAATCTTTTTAGCTTTCGAGCTCCTTGGAGATCTTTGGGATGACCGTCTCCACAACTGAAGACCTTTGCTTACTCCTTAGCACTATCTTAGAACTTGTTGTTGGCATTCGTTTGCTTGATAGCTGCACCACTTATTGCCTTGGACTTTCTTGAGAGACCACAGCATTCTTATACCGATACTCGCTGCAACTGATACTCCACCTGACATGGTCTCCTCAGAGCTATACCTCTCCATCTGCACACTTTGCTCCACCTGGCTCTGTGCAACTCTGACGTTGGTGCTAGGATATTGCTCCTTCTTTTACACTTCGCTCTGAACTCGTGCCAAAACTTCCTCCACCTGTGAAGCCACCTCTGCCTGGTGCTCCATCTGAATTTGAAGTCCACCTGATGCTGCAGAAGTCAATCCTGTATCTGAGGCCAACCATCCAATGCTATCCTGCTGGGCCTCCCGCTGTACCTCGATCACTGTCGCTGTCCTTCAAACCCTTCACACTCTGTGGACCCCTCGAAACCATTTTGGACCCTCTCACCCTATGGGCTCTTTAAAACCAACAAGAGCTCATCCGACTTTTCAGACTCGATGACTAAACCTAAAAAATCTGATGCTTTCCTTTCTCTTTCCTTGCACTTCTTTCAAAGCGAACACTCCGCTTAAAGTATCCTGCTTTACCACACTTGTAGCACGTAGCCTCCTTGCTATTTTTTTGAGACTGTCTCCACCCCACCTGCTCACTCTTTTGCTTCCCTTTCTTGGGCTTCTCTAAATAACAAGACCCTTTTGAAAAACCTCCCTTTGTCATCCATTCTTGCTGTCGTTGGATTTGAACACTGACACGATCTCCTCATACACCAATGTCTCCTTTTCGTACAGCAGCATCATAATTAACCAACAGATCGAAGCTCCTGAATCATAACAGCAGCAAACTTTTATCATCCTCTTCAAGTTCTACCCAATATTGAGCAAGTCCATGCTCATCCGATCAAACCACTGAATATGCCCCGCAACATCCTCACCTCCTACATCCGAAGGCTGTAAAGTTACTTTTTCAGCATTAACTTGTTGCATATGTTCTTTTTCATATACAACAGGTGCAATCTCGACTAGTACAAACCCTAGGTGATCTCTCCTCCAACACACCATACAACACCTCATCCGTCAGACAAGCCTAATCGTAGCATATGCCCTTTTCTCTAAAGACACCACTGCTTGTTAGTCATCCCCTCCAGCCTATCCTTCAAGCCGAATCCAATCCCATCTGAATCAGCAGATCCTCCATCCTAACCTTTCACATGGTGAAACTTTCCTTTTCATCAGACTTATCAAACCCAACCTTCACCCCGCTGCTTTCCACGATCAATCCAAATCACAAAACAGCACAAAGGCAGATTTGAAAAATACCTGATAAGGAATGGTGGACAGCGGCCTCCAAATCTCTTCCTCACAAAATCTGGAGAAAATCTAGATCTAAAATCTTGCTGCTGATCCTCTACTGTAGAAAACTCCTTGATCTTCTCTTCTTTCTGTTGGAAATTATGTCCCAAAGTCAATCATCAGCCTGTTGACGGTTGAGCTTATTATTATATTTATATATAAATTATTAAATTAATAAATATTATTTAGTTTTCTCATCACTGTGTATATTTTATTTTGAACTCTTGTTATGTGATGATGTCCTTAGGACTATTTGATTCGATATAGGAGGATATATCATTTAGTCCTTAAATCTTAAGTTCATGACCAAATGATATACTATTATTAGGATGATAGCTATATCAAGTATAGGTTGTTATGTATCATGAACGTTGGTTGTCCTCTTAACCAAAGAGTGTGGAGACACTGACATCGCATGCAAGTAAACATAGGAGTACATCTCATTGAACATGATCAATTGCTGAGCACTCTACTATCAAGAGTAGCTCATGAAGGATATGTGTATAAGTGTCTCTCTGACCTGAGATCACTACGGTGACTTGTAAGCAACTCACTACACTTTGGTGCCGGACTACCTAAATTTTTAATTCAATGATGAAAGATTTATGGGCACAGTCAAGTATTTACGAAGTCGGTGTGTGAGTCAAGATGGAATTGACCCCTCTAAATAAGGAGTTAATGTATCAAGGTGTTTTAATTCAGTAAAATCTTGGCAGGGATAATCCATGTGATAGATTTTAAAAATTAAAATATAATGTGGATGACCATACCAGGGTTGACAGTTAAACCCTAAGTCACCTTGAGTATTTGGATCAAAGAGATGAATTATACGGTAACTATATACCAATAGGTTCTTGAATAATATTTTGCAATCTTTCGACCTATCCGGATATCGGGTGTCATTGCTAGATGGTCACTTTGATTGATATAGAAAGATTGTTCTTATACTACTAGCTTAAGTTCGAACCTATGGGGTCACACTCAAAAAAAATTTTTTGACTGATCATATGGCTGATTAACGATTAAGAATCATTCTAGAGTAAAACAGTCAATTCGATTGATGATTAACCCTATGCAAAAGTTATAATAAATTAATATGCTAATTGTTGGTAAATTATAGAAGAATTGATTAGTAATTAGATTATTAATTAACTCAATTTGATTGAGTATTGAGTTTTGGATCAAATCTAATTAAATTGGATTCAATTTAGTTTGACCCGATTAGGTTATGAGATGATCAAATCGCTAAGGATGTTCGATTCCTGATATGATCAGGACTTGAGCTCGATTAATTTTGATTGGATTAAGATTTAATTAAAGCTATTTTCTATCTAATTAAATTAGATTTAGTGGTCTAGTTGGGTTTAACCTAATTTGGTTGGGTTAAGAATCTAATTGGATGAAAAAATAATTCAAATTCGAATCCCTTGTACCTTCTTTCTCTGTGCTATCTTTTTCTTCACGTAAAAATATTTTTATATAATTTTTTATGCTTAGAAGCTTTTTTTATATCTCCATCTAATTTTTTTTGAATTAAAAATTGATTGGTTTAAATTTGAGTTTAAATGGGCTTGAATTTGAATGAAAACCTAGAGTCCAAATTGAGTTGGACTCTCCTCTTCACGCCATCACCTTTCTCTACACATAAAGTATTTTTGTGTGAGATTTTTTACACCATTCTGATATTGGTTGACCCTTCTCTGAGTTTATAAGATGAGGTTAAAATTTAGTTCAAAATTTAATTCAAATTTGATTTGAATTGGTGATAAGGATTAACCAACATTTGAATTTTAACTGAAACTACCTCTTTCTTATCCTTATCTTCCATGGCACGCCAACCTTAAAAAGGGATCAATTTTGTATGAGATTAAGAGTAATGTTTGATGTGAGAAACTTGAGAGTGGGGATGTGAAAAGTTGAGAGTGGGTTAGGCTTTCGTGTGTGAGAAACAGAGGAAGTGTTCTTCCTCTTGGGCGTAAGCTGTGGGTTCTAGGGTTTCAACTCTAGATTTTGTGAGAAAAAAATACAAGAGTGAGTCTTGTCCAATCTTCCACACCACCATCTCCTCATAAAACTTTATCTTCTAATCTAAAGGAGTCTGAGAGATCTGAATAAAGGAGCTTGGATCAACCATCCAGAGCCTTCGACACGAGCTAGCACTCCCGCGAAGAAAGATCTGATTAGGGCTTCGAGTGGATGATCTATAGAGATCGGACAATCTATGCGGCTACTCAACATCAGTGGGAGTTTCATACCATACCTACCAGTAGTAGAGATCATCGATCCATAAAAAGGTGATGAGTTCTAAACTCAATCAATATGATCTAAAGGTTGGATCAGATTCAGGGCATTGATGTAATCGATGCAATTTTATGTTTTATGTCATATTTTATATGTAAATTTTTTATATCATGGATTTTTAATGATAGTCTAGATATGATCTAAAATATATTTAGAAGATTAAAATATTTAATCTTTTATTTTTTTGCTGTAAAAATTTAAAAATATATGCTTTGAACTATCCATTTTTTCTTCATATGGGTTCAAAGCCAGGTTTCTTATGACACAAATTTTTTACATATAATCTGACTTTAATTATTTAGATTAGATCTAAATAATTAATTTTAAATCTGATTAGTATAATAATCTAATTGGATAGATCCTCATAGCCGTCCGGTCATATAAAAAATCAAGATTTCACAATCTTATTTACCCATTTGTAGGGATCTCCTATGGTGTGTAGGAGTGCTGCACGGTCTTTTACATGATGATGAATCATGAAAAAAATTTTAAAATTTTATATTAGATCTAAAATTAGAGTCTTGATCATTAGATGATTGATTGTAAAAATATTTTATAAAATTAAAAAAAATTTTCAAACATCGAACCCGAATCTATGTCAGTCTAAAACTTAATTGAGAATTAAGTGATCTAGATTTGAGAATCAAAGATCTAAGATATTAATTTCATAATTCATGGGTTAATGGATTAGCTCGAGTGAAGTTCATTTAACTAGATTAGATCTAGGATTAAAAATCATTGATAATGGATCATGTTAGTAATTGATCAAATCTAATTAAAAGTTAATTCTGATTGGATCAATTTCTTTTCTTGATCAATTTCAATAGTTGTAGTTGGTCAAATCTATGTCTTTGATTAAACCAATATAGACTTTGATCATAGCTCCATGACTGAATCCAAGTTTATAAGTTGATCAAATTGAAAATGACTAACCAGTTGGTGTCTAAGGTAAGTATGGCAGCTTTGATCGATGGTCATTAATTGGGAGCTACTTGCATAGATAGAGTCTATGTCGAGTTAATGGCATATCCCTCACATCGATCTCACTTATCTGGCCAACATGATAAATCATATTTTGGTTAGATCACTTAATGATTGGAGTTGATCCATACTACCAGAAAATCTGTATGACTAATTTAGGTGCCTCTAGTTCAACTTATCTTGAGTCCTCTTCATGACTTGGTGAAGTTAGTGAGAGAATTTATGACTGATTGGCTGGATCAGTTTTTGCCTAATCTTCTTTAATCTGACTTAGTGAAGTCAGTGGGAGGATTAAGATTAACTGGTCAAGTCTTTTCTCTTTCTCAATTCAATTAATTAAATCTTCTAAAATTATTGGGTCCCTAAAAATGAAATAGTTATAGTGATAACTAGATCATTGCCTCCCATTAAGTTGGATGATAATGAGTCCAATAGTTTAGATGATCATTGGAGGTGCCACACATCTGGTGCTCATCTGGTTATCAGAATTATCATTCATAATATGTTAATTTAGTTGTATCTTTCTGATAATGGTCAGGTTGGTCGAGCTACACTCAGACTTAGTCACTCATTTGTTAGATGTACTAAATTCGGGCATATTAATGGTTGGACCTAACCAAAACTTTCAGTGGAGGTGTCACACGCCTGCTGAAGAGGTGTCTGGGATAAAATTAAATACTAAAAATTATTTGATGAAATAATTGATTTAGAATCTACCCATGAATGTACAAGGGTTAGCCGAGCCATACTCGGACCCATGTGCAGTTCATGTGGATTCTAGTACCCACTAAGAAATTAGTATAATTTTTCGAATTGAAGGTAGAGACTATCAATTCAAATAAAATAGTAAAAAAAATTTTAGACTAAAATTTATGTCTTTAGACTTAATCAATTCATATACTAATAGGATTCTGATTTTCCTTTTACAGTCATGGCCACCACCTTATCACTTCGATCACTATTAGATAGTGATAAACTGATGGGACCAAATTTTGATAGCGGGTATCGAAAGCTCAAAATTATCCTGGAGCATGAACGGATCTTGTATGTGTTGACAGATCTGACACTCGAGAAACCAGCTTCGAACGCACGTAGCACGGTCAGAGACACTTATCAAAAGTGGCTCAATGACCAAACTATGGTTCGTTGTATTATGCTGGCGGCAATGAATGATGAGTTCAGCTATCGTTTCGAGAATGCTCTGCCCCAGAACATGTTGCAAATGTTGAACGAGCCCTTTGACACACCCGGCGACGTTGAAAGGCACAAGACTAATTATGCCATTTTCAATGCTCGAATGAGGGAAGGAGCATCAGTCATTGATCATGTATCATACATGATCGAGATGATTGAGCACCTAAGCAAGCTCAGCTTTTCTCTGCATGAGCAGTTGGAGAAAGATGCTATTCTAAACTCTCTGCCTAAATTCTACCTCCTTTTCTTTACTTATTTTCGAATGATAAAGTCTGTAGTTAACTACTATGATTGGCTGGAGTTGCTGCAGAACTTTGAGAAGGATCACCACCTCCACAAGGAGTTGTTGAATATTGTTGGAGGGTCTTCTTCTGGACGTCGACCATTTAAGAAAGAGAAGAAGAATAAGAAGAATAAAAAAAAGATGCAAAGTGCTGGGGCACCCAAGCCCTGTTAGATCAAGAAATTCAAGTCCGACCAGAATTAGACAGAATGCTTCTACTGCAAGAAGCAGGGGCACCGAAAGAGGAATTATCCTCAATACATTGCCTCCCTGGATCCGAACAAGTCGAGAAATAAGCAAGTTGTTGCTGGACAAGATAATTATATGATAACACCTTGTAATTTCTCAATTTATGATTCTACTACCTGAGTATTAGATACCGAAAGTCCTTTTAATATTTGCAATTCATTGTAGGATTTGTAGATCAGTAAGAAATTTGAAGAAGGTGAAAGGTTCCTTAATGTTGGAGATGGAAAATCAGTTTCAGTTCTAGCATTGGAGACTATTAAGCTTGTATTCAAGTCTAACATAATTATTCTAAGTAAATATCACTTTTGTCCTTCTTTTTTATTGAATATTATTTCTGTAGACCTTTTGGCCAAGTACGGTTATAAAATTTTAATTAAAAAAAATAATTTTAATATCATTATGAATGGTGTTAATGTGATGAATAGATAGCTGAACAATGATATTTACATATTGTCACAATCTGTTAGTATAATGTACACATCCAACAAACGTCCTAGAATTAATGATGTCTCCGATATCTACCTTTGGCATTGTAGGTTAGGTCATATTAACAAGAGCAGAATAAATAGATTGACAGAAAAAAAAATCTTCAAAGTCAGTGATTGTGAATCACTCCCAATCTATGAGTCCTGTCTTCTTGAAAAAAATGATCAAATCACCTTTTACTGAAAAGGATGAGTGATGGATACTAATATATGTGGATCGATGAATACTAGTGTCAGAGATGGATATTATTATTTTATTATGTTTACAGATGACCAATCAAGGTATGGACACATCTACTTAATGACACATAAGTCAGAATCGTTTAAAATATTCAAACGATTCCGTAATGAAGTAAAGAAACAAACTCAAAAAAGTATTAAAACTCTTCGATCTAACTGAAAAGGAGAATGCCTCTGCAGTGAGTTTCTGACATACTTAGAAGAAAATAAGATTCTCTCACAATAGATCCCTCTGGAACACCACAGCATAATGGTGTATCGAAAAGGAGGAATCGAATCCTATTAGATATGGTTCAGTCCATGATGGATTTTGCAAGTCTATCAATCTTTTTTTGGAGATATGCACTCGAGTCAACTTATTATATTTTAAATAAAGTTCTAAGTAAGTCTATAAGTAAAACACTACATAAGATGTGGACAGGACGTAAGGCAGCACTCTTCAACTTAGGGTTTGGAGATGTTCGGTTTATGTCAATCATTTAAAAACTAACAAGCTTGGATCTAGGTCTGACGAGTGTCTATTTATAGGATACCTAAAAGAGATCAAAGGATATTACTTCTACCTTACTGACGAACAGAAAGTGTTCTTCAGCAATAGAATAGTCTTTTTAGAAAAGAAGTTTCTTGATGAAGAAACTAATGCCTCAAAGATTGAACTTGATGAAGTTCGATCGATAGAAGAATCGACACAATCTAGTAAACCCATAGAGTCGGATTTGTTTAGATCAAATTCAGAACCTATTGTAGAAATATCTTTAAAAAGATCCGGTAGAGTACCGCATCAACTGGATGGATACTATAGTTTCTTAATCTGAGATAAAGATCCAGTTGAACTCAATGAGAACAATGAGGATCTGATCACCTATATGGATGCGATGCAGAGGTCTGACTCCGATAAGTGGCTGGAAGCCATGAAATTCAAAATGGAGTCCGTGAAAGTCAACAATGTATGGACATTGGTTGACCCACTTGAAGGGATAAAATTCATAGGGTGTAAGTGGATCTTCAAAAGAAAGAGAGGCATAGACAGAAAGATGGAGACCTATAAAATCCATCTGATTGCCAAAGATTACCGTCAGCATTATGGTATTGACTATGATGAGATATTTTCTCCTGTGGCAATGCTCAAGTCCATTAGGATCATTCTTACAATAGTAGCATATTTAGATTATGAAATCTGACAAATGGATGTGAAAATAATCTTCTTAAATGGAGAGCTAGAAGAAGAGGTGTATATGATACAACCTGAAAGTTTCATATCCATAGATGAGTCTAAGGTGTGCAAGCTTCAGAGGTCCATCTATGGACTTAAGCAGGCATCTCGGAGTTGGAACATGTAATTTAATAAAGTGATCAGAACATATGACTTCATTAAGAATGGAGAGAAACCCTGTATATACAATAGATTAATAACTCTGTGATAGTATTTTTTATTTTGTATGTCGATGATATTCTCTTAATCGAAAAAGATATTCCTACATTACCAAGAATAAAAGTTTAGTTATCATCACAGTTCTCCATAAAGGACTTGGGAAAGGCATCCTTCATCCTTGGGATGAAGATCTATAGAGATAGATCTAAAAAGTTGCTTGGATTATCCCAATCGTCATACATTGATACTATACTGAAAATGTTCAGCAAGGAGAATTTCAAGAAATACTATCTTCCGATAGATCAAAAAAAAAATTTCTCGAAGAGTGATTGTCTGACAACTCCTCATGAGAGAGAGCATATGAATAAAATTTTATATGTTTTGGTAGTGGGATCTACTATGTACGTCATGACATGTACGTGATCGGACGTGGGATCTACTAGGAGTAGTGAGCAAATACCAGTCCAATCCATATGAGAATCACCAGAATGTCGTAAAGACCATCCTTAAGTATTTGAGAAAGACTTAAAACTTATGAGATTTATAGATTCCAGTTTTCAATCAAATCATGATGACAGCAAGAGTGTATCGAGATATATTTATACTCTGAACGGTAGAGCAATCTGCTAGAAAAATTTCAAGCAGCACACTGTGACCGACCCTACTTGCGAGGCAGAATATGTCGCAGCATCCGATGCTGCAAAGGAAGCTGTGTGGTTACAAAAGTTCATCAATGAGCTCGGAGTGGCACCCTCTCTTGATGGCCCCATCTTGTTGTACTGCGATAGTACTAGCGCCATTGCTCCAGCAAAAGAACTGAAGTCACATCAACGGACCAAGCACATTCTGCACCACTACCACCTGGTCTGAGAGATCGTGGATCGAGATGACATCGAGCTTCAGAAGATCGATGAAAAGGAGAACCTGACCGACTCATTTACTAAAGCCCTCAGTGTCAAAGAGTTCGAAGACTACAAATCAAAGATGGATATACGATACTGTATCGATTGGCTTTTGTCCAAGTGAGAGTTGTTGAGAATTGTGTCCCAAAGTCAATCATCAGCCTATTGATGATTGAGCTTATTATTATAATTATATATAAATTATTAAATTAATAAATATTATTTAATTTTTTCATCACTATGTACATCTTATTATGAACTCCTATTATGCGATAAAGTCCTTAGGACTATTTGATTCGATATAGGAGAATATATCATTTAGTCCTTAAATCTTAAGTTCACGATCAAATGATATACTATTGTTAAGACGATAGCTATATCAAGTATAGGTCGTTGTGTGACATGAACATTGGTTGTCCTCTTAATCAAAGAGTGTGGAGATACTGGCATGGCATGCAAGTAAGATGTAGGAGTATATCTCACTGAACGTGACCAATTATTGAGCACACTGCTGTCAAGAGTAGCTCACGAAGGATATGGGTGTAAGTGCCTCTCTAACCTTAGATCACTATGATGACTTACAAATAACTCACTGTGCTTTGATAGCAGACTGCCTGAATTTTTAATTCAGTGATGAAAAATTTTTGGACATAGTCAAGTACCTACAAAGTTGGTGTGCGAGTCAAAATGGAATTGATCCCTCCAAATAAGTAGGAGTTAATGCATCAGTGTGTTTCAATTCAGTAAAATCTTGACCGAAATAATCTATGTGATGGATTTTGAAAATTCAAATACAATATGGATGACCATACCAGGGTTGACAGTTAAACTCTAGGTCACCATGAGTATTTGGGTCAAAAGGATGAATTATAAGGTAACCATATGCCAATAGGTTTTTGAATGATGCTTTGCAATCTTTCGACCTATCCGACCGTCGGATATCATTGCTAGATGGTCACTTTGATTGATATAGAAAGATTATTATTATACTACCGACATAGATTCAAACATATGGGGTCACACTCAAAAAAAGTTTCTGACTGATCATATGGCTGATCAATGATTAAAAATTATTCTAGGATAAAACAGTCAATTCGATTGATGATTAACCCTATGCAAGAGTTGTAAAAAATTAATTCACTAATTGTTAGTGAATTATAGAAGGATTGATTAGTAATTAGGTTGCTAATTAACTCAATTTGATTGAGCATTGAGTTTTGGATCAAATCTAATTAAATTGGATTCAATTTGATTTGATCTGGTTAGGTTATGAGATAACCTAATCGCTAAGGGTGTTCGATTCTTGATATAATCAGGACTTGAGCTCGATTAATTTTTAATTTAAATAAGATTTGATTAAAGCTATTTATTACTTAATTAGATTATATTTAGTGGTTTAATTGGATTTAACCTAATTTAGTTGGGTTAAGAATCTAATTGGATGAGAAAATAATTTGAATTCGAATCCCTTGCACCTCCTTTCTCTATGCCCTCTTTTTCTTCACGTGAGAAATATTTTTACGTAATCTTTCTAATGCCCAAAAGTTTTTTTTATATTTTCATCTAATTTTTTTTAAATTAAAAATTGATTGGTTTAAATTTGAGTTCAAATGAATTTGAATTTGAATGAAAATCTAGAGTCCAAATTGAGTTGGACTCTCCTCTTCACGCCACCACCTTTCTTCATGCATAAAATATTTTTGCATGAGATTTTTTACACTATTTTGATATTGGTCAATCCCTCTCTAAGTTTATAAGATAAAAATAAAATTTGGTTCAAAATTTAATTCAAATTTGATTTGAATTGGTGATAAGGATCAACCAATGTTTGAATTTGAACTGAAACTACCTCTTTCTTATCATTATCTTCCATGGGGAACCAACCTTAAAAGAAGATCAATTTTGTATGAGATTAAGAGTGATTTTTGGCATGAAAAATCTAAGAGTGGGGACATAAAAGGTTGAGAGTGGGTTGGACTTTCGTGCGTGAGAAACAGAGAAAGTGTTCTTCCTCTCGGGCATGAGCTGGGGGTTCTAGGGTTTCAACTCTAGATTTTGTGAGAAGAAAATACAAGAGTGAGTCTTGTCCAATCTTCCACACCACCACATCCTCGTAAAGCTTTATCTTTTGATCCAGAGGAATCTGATAGATCCAAAGAAAGGAGCTTGGATCAGCCATCTAGAGCCTTCGACGCGAGCTAGCATTTCCATGAAGGAAGATCCGATCAGGGCTTCGAGTGGACGATCTGTAGAGGCTAGATGACTTATGCGGCTGCTCGATATCAGTGAGAGCTTCATACCACACCTATCAGTAGGGAAGATCATCGATCCACAAAAAAATGATGAGTTCTGAACTCAACCAATATGATCTAAAGGCTAGATCAGATTCAGGGCATCGATGTGATTGATGCAGTTTTATATTTTATATCATATTTTATATATAAATTTTTTATATCATAGATCCTTAATGATAGTCTAGATCTAATCTTAGGCATGTTTAGAAGATTAAAGTATTTAATCTTTTATTATTTCATTATAAAATTTTAAAAATATATGCTTTGAACTACCCATTTTTTCTTCACTTCCTCCACACTCAATCTGGCTTTGATACCAAATGTTGGAGAAATTCTGGCATCGCTTCGATACCAACCATGGATTGATCTCTTGTGTGGGAACCTAGATGTTAATCCAGCAAACTAAAAAAGAGATAAGGAGAAACGCGGAAGCTTGATTGGATAGCGGATGGGGGAGCAAGGCTACCTTCTTTCTTGGCGTGTAACCCTAGATGGAGACTAGGGACATGAGAGAGAGAGAGACGGCTAGGGTTTCAGGAGAAAAAGCTCTATATTTATTTCTTTCATCCTTGGTATTACAAGATCTGTATAAATACCAATTACAACGGGTTAAATAACCCAAGCCCAAAAAACTTCCTAGGCTAGCCCATACATGAAAGCACTCACCCAAGCCCAAGACTTGCATACTCTAATCCCATGGACTTAATCCCAGTCCAAATCCTGAGTTAGGCCCTTTAAGACCTCTTAAATCAGGCCTTAAGACACCTAGGATCAAACCTGATCCTGGATCCTAACAGAAATCCTATGCAGTTCTGCCCACAATATTGAGCAGACTCAGTCTCGAACTGAGTCGACTCACTTGCATGCCTGCACAGATTTTTGAAACTCTATTTTTTTGTTTAACCCCTCCTCTGAGACATAGCCAACCCCTCTAAGACTAGATCGACTCACCTTGGAACTTAGTCGATCCAATCTCAGATTGAGCCGACTAACTAGTTGAAGTAGCTTCTATCCTTACCGTCTTCATTCTTAGTCTTCTAAAGCCAACACCCTGACTCCTCTCATGGCCTTTCAAGGTTTGAGAGCACCACACCAACTCTTATACTTGGATGGTCTGTTACATCGCAAACAACTGCTTGCAGCTATCTCATAATTAAAAGTACATAAGAGCTTGCAATGCCTTATTTTTCAATGGCAAATTTGAGACTTCTTCTTTTCCTCTTTTCCTTATTTACTTTGTTAGTTTTTGATTTAAGTACTATTTTTAAATTTTTATTTTATTTTTCTTAAAATTTTTACTCTTAGTTTGCAGTCTTCTTACTTTGCAGCCACCTCATGGTTTGAGCCCACCCAAATAGGTTCGTGCCGAGCTCGAGCCTGGGTCAGGGTATGGTTCGGGCTTGATTTTTTCTAAAATCATTAGGTCTAAGCCCACCCCGAAGCTCGAAAAGAATTTTTCGACTAGTCTCAGGGAGACAGTCGAGGGTTCGGAGAGGCTATGATGACTACTATGTGAGATGCGCTTAAAGAGCCTAGAGAGAGATTGATAGAGATGATGCATTTCTATTCTTGTTGTTGTAGTTGCAGGGTAAGCTTGGATGGTCTATTACATCGTAGACAACCATTTGTAGCCACTTCATGGTTAAAGGTATGAAGGAACTTGTAATGCCTTATTTTTTAATAGCAGATCTGAGCCTTCTTCTTTTCTTCTTTTCCTTATCTACTCTGTTGGTCTTTGATTTAAGTACTGCTTTTAAGTTTTTATTTTATTTTTTAAAAAATTTTCAATGGGTTCAGGTCAGGCTTGAGCATCCCAAAGTCATGATACTTTAGTTGAAGCATTTAAAAGATGTGATTTCAAATTACTGCAGGTAAACTATTTTTAGATAAACATGACGAATATAAGTGTAACATACCTTTGGAGGTGGCAAGATCCAGGCATCAACTTCAGCAAGCTGATTTCTAACCATGATTTCAAACTCTTTTACAAACTTTTCATGAGAAAACTTGCAATATTTGGATTCAAAATGCACACTTAAAGGGCAAAATCAAGTTAAGAAACAAAAAAGATTCAAACCTTCAAGATATTGTACTCCCTATCTTGAGGGCGTTCGCATGTAAAGGTCAACATTTCAGTTACTTGTCGCTCATTTAGTTAAGCTCATTATCACAGCTATCATAGTAAATAAGTCAAGTAGCTGAGCTCATTGTCACTCGTTCAGCTTTAAATTTTTATATTTAGAAGCTTCACATAGTTAGGTTTGAGTTGGAGGAAGGAGATCTAGGGATCAAAAGTCAATCTTCCTATTTGATAGATGGGATGGAGGTGTAGATACATCTATATCACTAAATAAAATATGTAGAAATAATCTATTCAAAAATCAAAGAAATATATTGAAATATATTCCTCCATGCCGGTTTAGACTTGAGGTGGAAGGGATGGGTACAAAGGGATCAAAATTCAATTTAATCATCTGATTGATGGGTAGAGGGTATCAAACATCCAAAGGGTACCAAACATCTAGTTTATACTCCACGTATGATGAACTTCTGAAACTTTAACTCATTTTAAATACTTGTCTTGTATTGCCACCCAACCGAAGGATTTCAAACATCCGAAGGGTACCAAACATCTAAATACTCGAATTGACTTTTATGCCTCTATATTCTTATGGTTGCCTTCTTATTTTCTCTGATGATGATCCAAACTAAATAGATATTGAAAGAACTGACTCCACAGATTACTATGGCCTCCTTTTCTTCTACCCATATGATGTCTTAAAGCTAATAGGTGCCGAAGATTAGATTTTATGAATATATATACTCGACTTTATTCGACTTTATTCATATATACTCGATTAGATTTTATGAATATATATAACTTCTTTAATATTGTCCTTGATCTGCAGCAGATGGCTTTTCAAGGTCGGAGCCATTACAGTCGAGGAGAAAGCTCTCAAGCTGTCAGCTCGCATGCTTCTGTGCCACACATACCATGCAATAAACTCTGATACTTAAGATATTTTTTATGTTATTTTATCCATTATTATTTAATATAATATTTTTTATGATGTCTTAATACTCTCAGGTTCAGACGACATGGGGTCACCAGTGACCCCACAATCACATGAAGCCACATTCGAATCTCAGAGTCAGAGGCATGATAGAGGATCCATCCGGCTCGTGGCACCTCTGACTCAATCAGAGGATAGACAACTCATCTACGTTCATGGCCGTACGTAAGTACTATATATCTTCACTGAATATATTTAAATTTTAACCATTTTAAAGTCTAACATTTATTATTCAAAATAAATTTTGCAGTACATTTACAAAGCCTAGGATGCCTCATATGGTTACCGACATCATCCAATGATTGATGTCAGGGCCGGTGAACGAGTTCTCCAATTAGCTATTGAGGATTCATGATGCAGCCTGGGAGATGTTCCTGATAAATTAAAAATATTTAATTTTTAAATTCACGGTAGGTTTGTATCTATTTATCAATACACAGTTGCTTCCACTTGCAGGAGAACTATGGATTTGAGACTCCTTATTATGAGGAGGCTGGCTGTCGGACCTTCGAGGAGATAGCCACATGGAGGTTCCAGGATCGAATGTACGCCTTCGACAGTCTGCTATAAAGCACTCTAGTTCCGAGTCACCATCGGACTGAAAGTTTTACACAGATTACTAGATGTGGACGGACATATGAGAGACCTTCTATGACTAATGGAGTACTGAGAAGTACTTTGATAGGTGGCAGAGGGCATGGTAGAATTGGTTCGCCTAGCAGTATCAGATCCTATACACTGGCGGCTTCGTTGGTACGCATGTTGTAGCCCATAGATTGATAAAAATTCTATCTTTAAATTAATTTTATATTGAATTAATTATATATATATTTAATTTAATTTTATTATTTATTTATTATAGATATGGCAGCTAGGTCATGCACCAGGACAGCTGCAGATATGGAAGGCCACACACCAGTCTAAGAGGACTGATGATTACTTAGATCCTCATTCTCGATAGATCATGGTAACAACTTAAAATATTATTTATTAAGTTTTTATATATACTAATATATATGGACTAATGAATGTCTAAACTGTATAGATGGATTATATGGAGTATCTCGTATTGTAGCATGGTGAGGATCCATCCTCTCAGCCCCTCTTTGACCTCGAGGGATGGCTCAAGGCCATCGGAGGGGTGAGTAGGAGCTAGGTCACAGGATTCGATCATAGCATTGATCCTTCATCAGCTTGAGGATCTTCATCAACGTCCTCCTCTCAGGGCTCGATGATTCAAACATGGGCTGATGCACATGTGGAGGAGGTCGTGCAGAGGCTTTGGAGCCAACGACCTCAGAGCTTTCGAGATGCCGCCTGTGAAACGATCATTGAGATTTTTTGGAACCCACATCTGCATGGTCAGCTGAGCTCATTATCATAACCATCACAGCATATAAGTATGTTAATAATTTTTTTAGTTATTTTAAATTTTTATATTTAGAAGTTTTAAATATGTTGGCTTGAGTCTGAAAAAAAATATAGGGGACAAAAATTTAATTTAATCATCTAAATGATGGGCCGGGGGTGTCTATAGCTCTATATCATCATATAAAATATATAAAAATAATTTATTTAAAAATTTGAATAGTATATCAAAATATACATCTCCATATTGATATATATGTCTGTATTAAAATTTATTAATAATATTTTATTTTTTTATATTACAAGATGTCAGAACATCCAGCTCTCATCCACCAGCTACTGAAGAGGACGTATAGGAGCAGAAGAGGATGAGGATGATGATGAGGAGGATCGTATATAATTTTTTTTTTATACGTATGCAATTTTGATACTTGTAAAGTGGAATCTATATGTAAAATTATATAATTTATATTTTAATATAATATAATTAATTTTATATTTATGATTATGTTATATAATTGTTATCTTATTTATAATATATTTTTAAAAATATTATTACTTATTACTATGATTAAAATAGATTTTAAAATATTTAATTATAATTTTTTTAAAAAAATTAAAAACTATTAGCAACGACATTAGCGATGCAAACTATCATTGCTAATAATTTTTAAATTTTAATTAAAAAATTAAAAAAATTTATTAACAATGGTAGTAGCAATGAAATCATCATTACTAATAATTTTTTAATAGTTTAATTGAGAAAAAAATTAAAATTATTAGCAACGGATCTTTATCGCTAATACTGTCGCTAATTATCTTTACTAGCGACAGTATCTTTACCGTCGTTAAAAATGATAATTAGCAATGAAGTTATTTTCATCGAATTTTTAGTGACAGTGTGCCATTGCTAATAGTATTAGTGATAGCAAATCAACTATTAGCGATGGTAATTAGCCATCCCTAATAATCTTTTTTCTTGTAGTGTTTGATGATTTTCTTTCAAAAGTTATATTTCTAAACTCTAGCACAATCTTTTACTCGATATGCTTGCAACATTTACTAGACTACACTACAAGAAAAGAGAATTTTTGTGATGAATTTATTTATAATAAAATTATTTTTATCATCAAAAAGAATATTTATGATAAAAAATTAAATTCATCGTTAATAATAAAATATTTACAATGAAAAAAATTTTTCAGCACAAATAGATCCATATTTATAATAAAAAAAATTTAACATAAATACATATTATTTGTGATGATTATTTTTATCATAAATAATAAAATATTTATTTTAATTTTAAATTTTTAAATATTAGTGATAAAAATAGTTTCATCATAAATAATATTAGTATTTATGATAAAAACTCATTTTTCATCCCAAATATATGTATTTATGATCAAAAATTTTTATCACTAATATTTAAAGAAAAATAAAAAATTTTAAAATTTATAGATTATTTGTAATAAAATTTTTTTATCATAAATAATGTAGTATTTTCAATAGAAACTAATTTTCCATCATAAATATATTCTTATTTATGATAAAAAAATTTTATCACTAATATTAAAAAAATAAAAAATTTTAAAAATTATAGATTATTTGTGATGAAAATATTACATCACAAATGCTTGAGTATTGATGATGAAAATAAATTTTTATCATAAATAAAAATTATTTATGATGAAAATTTTTATCACTAATATTTAAAAAAAATTAAAATTTAAAAAATTCAAAAATTATAGATTATTTATGATGAAAATATTATATCATAAATAATAGAGTATTTATGATAAAAAATAAATTTTTATCATAAATACATAATGATTTATGATGAAAACTTTTTATTACTAATAAATAAAAAAAATAAAAAATTTTAAAAATTCAAAAACTATAGATTATTAGCGATGAAAACTTTGGATCATAAATAGTTGTGTACTTATGATGAAAAACTACTTTCTGTCACAAATACTTAATTATTTATAATAAAAAAAATTTATTACTAATATTTAAAAAAAATAAAAAACTTTAAAATTTTAAAAATTAGAGATTATTTATGATAAAAATATTATATCATAAATAATTATATATTTATGACAGAAAGTAACTTTTCATCATAAATACTCATCTATTTATGATAAAAAAAATTTTATCGCTAATATATTAAAAAAATAAAAAAATTTAAAAATTATAGATTATTAATAATAAAAAAATCATTATAAATAGTTAATTATTTGAGACAAAAATATTTTCATCGTCAATATTTTTTAAAAAAATATAAAAATTATTTACGATAATACTTTTCATCTTTAAGTTTATTTGAATTTATCTCATTGTTCAATTTTACATAGATTGTTGGTTCTATAGACTGATCAGAGATCATAAAGTACAAAGGCCTTGTATCTATCCAAGAACATAGAAAGGAGATGATACTGAATCTTTATATGTTAAAATATGATCCACAAAAAAGATTATCCAAAGATTCTCGAATGTGTACCAAACTAATCCTCCTAAACTTTTTTAAATAAAAGCTCTTCTAAACTTTTTAGTAATTGTATAAATCATTTACATGATGATATAATATAAGTCATGCATGATAGGTGTAATGTTCATCAAGTTCAAAATTTATAATATTGATTGATCATATTCAAATAGCAAGATATTTTTTATGATAAATCATATTAATTATGGTGTCTCTATCTAAGTTACTCTAATAAAGAAAAAAATAAAGTATAATTAATATCATACAAAATAATAATATTTATCATATTTTTTCATAATAAATTAGTATTTTTTAAAATATTTAGCTATCCATAAATTATTCTAAGTTTAATTAGAAGGCATGAAAAATAATTTTGAGCGTTTGGTTATCTCAAAGGACCAAAGTCAGTTCCCAACCTGAGGATCCAGATTCAAAAATACTTAGAGTGACTTGGACTGACAAGAACTAAAATGAGTTCTACTCAAGTAATCAAATACTCTTAACTCAAACTATAGTTGATGCTACTAAAGTATACTTTTCATAGTATTAAATGAAATAAGTTTCAGTAACAAAAAAATGAAACTAATAAAATATGACTGTATAGCTCGTGCATTAAATATGAATAACTTATTTGTTTGACTCATATTTTGACTCTTTTTGGTATTAAATCCAAATTTTTTAGATGTGTCCATGATATAAAATATTTGTCTCTATATTTCTTTAGCTCAACATGGTATAAACTAGAATTTTTTGAGGTGACATCGCACTTGAGATGTAAGGGTACTTTGGATGGCTATGATCTTCTCATCTAGTTTTTTTTTTCAAAAGAAAAAACAACTTATAACCATACTTACAATTTTAGACATGCACACATATTATCTATATGCAATGCCTATTTATTAAGGATGGGAGTTGATATAATAAGGTGGATATATGTTGCATAACTTAGTGAAAAAAAGCTTAGAACTTGGATTTAATATAAAAATAAATATATAAAAATAAATTAATATCTTTCCTAATTTATTCTTGCTTGAGAAAGAGAGAAAATTATACCCCATGAAATCATATATTTTTTTCAAATTACCAAAATAATACCCTCTGTGCATATGCCCAACTACAATAAATATTATTTATCATTACCATTTATTTTAAAAAATTTCAAGAATAGAGATTAGAGGAAACTAGATTAAGATCCAATATATTTATTAACTAATTTTAAGCCCTACATTGTGTATGGGTTCTAGGTCATATAATAGATTATTTTAAATATATATATATATATATAGTAAAATAATGTTCATCCAAATTTTTTTCATGGAAAATAATTAGTGATGAAAATTATTTTTCATTTCTAATAAGATAATTAATGATAAAATATTTTATTTTCATCTTAATTTTTTTGAAAAATTAAGATAATTTTTTTTCTCAGAAATTATTAGCGACAAAAATCTCTTTCTGTCACTAATAACCTAATTAACGATGAAACATTTTTTGTCACAAATATTTTTTTTTGGTGGGAAAACTTTTTTAGCAAAAAAATGGGAAAAATTTTTTTTGACAGAAATTATTAGCGATAAAAATTATTTTCGTTGCTAATAATATTATTAATGATGAATTTTTTTTCATCGTAAATAATTTTTTTTGGTGAAAAATTTTTTTTATCGAAGAATTTTTTTTTTGAATTATTAGCGATGAAAATTCAATTTTCGTTGCTAATAATGTTATTAGCGATAAAAAAATTTATCGCTAATAGTTGACGTCACATCCACGTCTCTTCACGTGAAACCCTTCTTCTCCCCCCCCCTCTCGTTTCGTGTGAAACCCATTTTTCCCCCCTCCCCCTCTCTGCTTTCCCGATCTCTCTCCCTCTCCCCTCCGTCGCTTCCCGTCGGCGAGCAGCGCTCCACCGCCATCGTCCGCATCCGCACCACCCATTGTCCGTCGGAGGTAAGGATTTCAGCCATCTTTTTTTTTTTTGGTGTTGATCGGGCCACGGGGGGGTCGAAGAGGGGTCGGCTGGTGGCAACAGAGACGGGACCGGTGGGGAGGGGGTCTAGGGTCGGAGATGGGGGGGATGGGGTTGGAGGCAGGATGTGGCCGGTGGGGGATGGGCCAAGGAGGGGGCGGCCGGCGGCCTCATCTCCGTTGTCGGGGGGGGTGTCGGTCGGTGGAGACAGGGCCGGGGAGGGGGTGGCCAGCGATTGGGGGAGACGGGGCCGGGACGGCAGCAGGGAGGGAGGAAGGGAAGAGAGAAAGGAGGGGGGAAAAAGAAAAAAGAAAAGAAAACAAAGAAAGAAAAAAAAGGAGAAAAAAGAAAAAAAAGAAAAAAAAATAGAAGATGAGGTCGGGGAGGGGGCGGCGACGGAGATGGGGCCGAGGAGGGTGTCTGCCAGCTAAGACGGGGTCGAGGATGGGGTCGCTGGCGGTCGAGGGAGATGGGGCGGGGGAGGGTATCGGCCGACGGAGATGGAGCCGAGGAGGGGGCGGCCGACGGTCGGGGGACAAGGTCGGGGAGGGTGTTTGCCGGTAGAGACGGGACCGAGGATAGGGCCACTGACGGTTGGGGGAGATGGGGCCGAGGAGGGTGTCGGCAGGTGGAGATGGGGTCGAGGAGGGGGTGGCTTTTTCTGGTCGTTTCGCTCTGTCAGATCGATGGTAGTATCAGAGATCTATAACCCCCGACATTTTTGACAACACGATTCTAGCGGTCGGGGGAGATGGGGTCTGAAATAAATTATTTAATTAATAAAATTATTTAATTATTTAATTAATTATATTTATTACATAATTTTTTTATTATTATTATTGAAATTATTTAATTATTTGATTAATTATTTTTTATTCTACTAACACAATGCATATTACTGTTACTTATTACAATTTAATTATTTTATGTGCTGCTTTGTATACTTTTATTTATTATAATTAAATATAAAAATATTTTTATTTTAAAGAAAACTCTATTAAAATTTTTGATGAAAAAAATTTAATGAAGAGTTACTCTTTTTTGATAAATTAGAAATCCATCTTCGAATGTATGTTCAAAGATGGTAGTTAAATTATATTGAGCCATAGATTCTCCTTTAAGAGTCGATCTTCATCGAGATCGACTCTTGGATGTTCCGTATTTAAACTTTTTAAAAAAATAATAATCTTATTATTATTAATAGTTGATATTTTATTTTATTATATGGTATTTCAGTAGTTATCCGTCTACTGTTCTCCAGATATATGGTGGATAGGATGTGTAGGTACCATATTCACATCATATACTTGGAGAATCATGGAGAGATACTGTCAAAATTTTTATAATAATAAGATAAAATATTCACTAATAATAATAATAAGATTATTATTTTTCAGAAAGGGATAGGGCCACACCTGTTAGTAATGATTTGAAATGGATAGGATCATGCATTTTTGCTTCATTAAATTGATGGAAGGAGATTTTTTGTGTTACTATTCAGTTTGTGTTTTTTAATATGT
The DNA here is from genome assembly GCF_000442705.2 of Elaeis guineensis. Classification (NCBI taxonomy): domain Eukaryota; kingdom Viridiplantae; phylum Streptophyta; class Magnoliopsida; order Arecales; family Arecaceae; genus Elaeis; species Elaeis guineensis. The sequence goes on from NC_026003.2 coordinate 106,793,110, forward strand.
GTTGTTTTATACAAAATAATCCTTGTCTGGTTCGGATCGGGATTTTGATCGAAATTTGGATCGCGATTCAATCTGAAATTCGGATCGAGATCCAGTTCGGATGAATACCACTGAACCTTTTTTTGTTGTTAATGATTTTTTGTTTGTTATTAGATGGATATCAATAAAAGTTGGATGAATGCTAAAGATATTTTTTTTATCTGAATATCGAAAAAGAGTTCGAGATTTTATTGAGTTCGTACGGCATAAGGCTGATAGTGCTAGTCAGATAAAGTGTCAATGTAAGAGATGTGTCAATATAGTATATCATCATATAACACTTGTTGAGGAGCATCTGCTACATTATGGTTTAGATAAGAAGTATACTTATTGGATATGGCATGGAGAGGATGATCCGAATGAAGTGGTGTGTGATGATGACGATACTGAAGATGATAGTGATGCTGTTGGATCTATCGAATATAGTGGTATAGGAGAACTAATAGATGATTTAAATCAGGATACTTGTTCAAATATATGCATAAGTACTACTGCATCTATAAGCAATTCTGATCATGAACACAATATCTGATTAGAGGTAGAAGGGACTTCTAAAAAGTTTGCAAAGCTTGTAAGGGATGCACGAGAGACACTCTATCTAAATTGTACAAAGTTCTTCAAGTTAGAGTTTTGATAAAATTACTTCATATTAAAACCATGAACCAATGGAGTCAGAAGTCATTTAATCAAAATTTGACATTGATTAAAGTAGCCTTTTTCGATGGAGAGAGACTTTCGAAATCATATTCTGAAGTAAAAATATACATACAAAAATTGAGATTTGGCTATATTCCTATACATGCCTGCAAAAATGACTGTATATTATTTTATAAGGATAACAAATAGGCAACTGAATATTCGAAATATGGTGAGCCTAGATACAAAATTGATAATAGAAAAGTAAAGAAGATATCTCAAAAGATTTTGAGATATTTTTCATTGATTCTAAGACTTCAAAGGTTGTATATATCCACAAAGATGGCTGAAGAAATGAGATGGCATTATGAGCAGCAGATTTTGAAGAAGAACATACTTAGCCATCCGGCCAACTCTTTAGTGTGAAAAGACTTCAATGCAAAGCATCCGCACTTTACGAGTGACCCGCGTAATATCTGACTTGGTCTAGCGACAGATGGATTTAATCTCTTTGGCAATCTGAGTACCTCTTATAATATGTGGTCATTGATGCTAGTTGTATATAATGTATCACCTTGAAAAGTGCATGAAAGGACCATTTCATTTTATGTCACTATTGATTTTGGATCCGAAAGCATCAGGTAATAAAATTGATGTATATCTTCGACTTTTAATCGATGATCTAAAGGAGCTATGGGAAAATAAGGCATAGACATATGATTCTGTGAGTCGAAGTAATTTTAAGTTGCATGCTTCGATTCTATGGATCATAAATAATTTTTTTGTATATAGAAACTTATTTGAATGGAGCACCAAAGGATATTTGGCATGTCCAATATGCAATAACGATGCATCCTCCTTATATTTAAAGCATAGACAGAAAATATGCTTCATGAGTCATCGATGGTTTCTTCCTGGTAATCATTCTTAGAGGATCCATTATAATCAATATTTTGATGGTAAGTCCGATCGACGTCCGCTACCTAAGGAGTTAAGTGGAGCAAAAATTTTAGAACAATTTGAAGTCATTAAAAACGTTCAATTTGAAAAAATATCGAAGACTCACAAGCAAAAGCGTACTGAAGCTGAGCTGAATTGGACGAAGTGAAGCATCTTTTTCAAACTACCATATTAGAAGCAGTTACTACTTCATCATAACCTGGATGTAATGCACAGTGACAAGAATATTTGTGATAATATCATCAGTACTGTATTGAATATCTCAGAAAAAATAAAAGATAGTACAAAAGCTCATCTTAATTTATAGAAAATAAAAATTCGATCAGAGTTTCATTTAATTCATCAAGGTGATAGATTTTTTATCCCACCTACATGTTATTCGCTGTTTGGTGAGGAAAAAAAGAATTTCTATGGATGGTTCAAAATTGTAAAGTTTTCTAATGCATATGCTTCAACCGTATCACGATGTGTTGAGAACAATGATGGCAATATCTCTGGCATGAAAATTCATGACTCCCATGTGATGATGTAATGTTTGCTTCCAGTGGTCATGCATGGCTATTTGGGTGGTGATGTTCAAACTGCATTGATTGAGTTAGAAGTATTCTTCTGAAAACTGTGTTACCAAAAATTGAAGATTAACTTACTTGATAGATCTGAAAAGGATATCATACTCATTTTTTGCAAGTTAAAAAAAAATTTTTACCATCATTTTTTGATGTTATGGTGCATCTGGCTGTTCATCTTCCAAAGAAAGCTCTTTTGGCCAGATCGATACATTATCTATGGATGTATCCTATTGAAAGGTAAAGAATTATATGCACTTTGTCATATCAATTATAAGATATAAATATATTTTTAAAATTTAAATTTATTTTTATTTATAGATTCTTGTGTATCCTAAAAAAGTATGTGCGTAATAAAGCATGGTCTGAAGGGTTTATAGCGAAAGCATATGTAGCTACGGAGTGTATCACATTCTGCTCAATATATCTTGACGATATCAAAACAAGATTCAATCGTACAAATCGTAACGTAGGCCATAAATGGAGTGATAATAAACCAATATTGTTTATATTTAAACAAATGGTTCGATCTATTGGTGCAAAGAGATATGAATTTATGGACGTGAACGAGCTATCCAAGGCACACTTTTACGTTCTAAATAATTATTAAAAAATTAAAGATTTTATTGAGTAAGTACCATCTTAGCATACTGTTTAATACTCTAAGTAATTTTTCTATATCGATGTAAAATTAAAAATCATAACTTATTGCAGTGAGCACAAGAGTATACTATGTAGAGAGAATAATATGGATGCTGATGATCGACATAGGAGGAAATTTACAAAATGATTTGGTGATCTTGTAAGTTGCATTAGTAATATATTATTTATTTATTTATAAATAATATTATTTGAGCCAACATAATTTTTTATGTTATGGTGTAGATGAAAATAAAATTTTAATAAAGAAGTGGATGCGACTGATGAGTTATATGATTTAGCATGTGATCCCGATCGAAGGGTTAATCACTACGCATCCTGTATCATTAGAAGAATGAGATTTCACACAAGGAAGCTTGAGATGCAATGACGGATCCAGAATAATGAGATTGCTACAATAAGATATGAAGGAGAAGAAGAGATTGAATATTATGGTGTACTGATAGATATCATAGAACTGAAGTATGGGTCCAATAATTCTGTATTTTTTTTTCAGTGTGAATGGTGGGATATTAGTAATAAAAAGATCGGTATTCATATTGATCCACACTTTATCAGTATAAATTTTGCACAAACATGGTATCAAAATAAAATGTATAGATTAATAACTTAAGCGAAACAAGTAATATATTTGAAAGATTTAAAGTATTGAGGTAATCGGCATGTCGAACCAAAAATAATACCTAAAGGCATATATGACATACCAACCTAATTAGAGATGGATGAAAATTCGAATTTATATGAAGAGAAAGCTTTTTAACAGGAAGAACAAACATTAGCCAAGCTTTTTGTTGATGAAGAACTTGTAACGGCACCTTTGAATAGGGCTTATCTGTCGTCCAACGAAGTTAAAACAGATTTTGTATTTAATCTTGATGAGTCGGAGAGCGACGATCAGTTCATAAATGATGATGAGATAGAAGACGATACATATATCGATTATTATGATTCGGAGGAGGATCTACACATTAAGAAAGATACGAATATTGATGAGTAGATCTATATTCTTTGTTCAATCTTCTCTTACAATAATGGTATGTGATATAATTCTATTCATTAGAATGTAATTTATTTTTTATTATTATTATTCAATATTATATTTATTTATATATCAAAAATTATAGATATGATACCAGGAGACAGATGACGACATTTGCATTCACAGTCTACCCCAGAGGTTGAGGTGCCTTCACCGATCTCCATTGCCGCATCGGCTCCAATGCCAGAGGGTCCTGCACTGGCAAATCTCAGTGAGGTGGGTCCCAATGAAGTGGGTCCGAGTGAGACAGATCTGAATGATATTATTATACTTTTTATATAATAAAATTTAATTTTTTTATTTAGATAGCTATCATACTAATAATTTATTCATTGTTGTTTCAGGCCAGTCTTCATCGGTAGTGAGATGAGGGCGAGATACATCGAAGAACATCGCTCTAGAGCGTTGGAGATGCAAGCACCCAGAACAGCATCTCCATATCGAGATACCATCTGGCTACACCAGATCCATTAGAGGATGGTGTGAGCTGTGGCAGACTGAACTAGGCATCATATGCCGCAGCTATGCCCCCATGATGCCTTCCGATTGGCATCACATTCTACCGACTCAGAGAGAGATTTTCTACACCCACTTACAGGTAAAATAAATTATATTGTGAATATTTAATTTGTATGGTATTCTTCTAATATTTATTATTGGCAGGGTGTATTCGACATCATTGATTTTGAGGAGGATCGCATGCAGCGAGCCATGGACAGTCATTTATGTTTGTGTTTCAGAGATTATCGCCATCACATGCATCAGCATTGGTACCATGTGGTGCAAAATCATGGGAGGAGACAGCGCGGCAGCAGCCCTATAACAGCATCACTATGGATGATTGGACTGTCATATGCTGGCATTACGAGGATCCGGTATATCAAGTTTCATCTTCCAAACTTCTTCTTTTTTTAGAGTTCAATGATTAAATCATTTATTCTTAAATTAAATTTGTTATCTACTAATTTAACTGATAACTGTACAAAGAAGATGTGCTCAGAATGCCGCGAATCAGATAAGACAGACCATACCGCATTGTGGGAGTTCGAGGTTGATCGCTCGTCATATGGAGCACATGGTAAGTAATTTTTAATTAGCATATAATTCTCTAGTTATTTAAAAAATTTTAATTAATTATTCTCAAATTGCAGAGAGATGCTAAGAGTGGCGAGCTTCTTAGTAGGATCGATATCTACCAGTAGACCTACCAGCAACGGTCAGAAAAGTAGATGATGGGAGCCTGGAGTTTTTTATAATTTTTTTTAATTATTTTTTATTCATAGTTTGATTTTTATTATAAAATTAAAATAGCTATAACTTTAATTTTCAGGATCGTATGACAGACATAAGATCCCAGTCTATCTCTGAGGCTCGACCGCACCCACAGATAATGAGATCTATGATCAGGTGCTTGATATGAGATCTATTATGTTAGGGGTCTAGGATATGGAATCACTGCTCTCTCATTTTCATATTCGTTTAGGGCTGACATTCATTTTGCCTGTGAGGCTCGATCGATGGAGGTGCAGAGGCAGGCTACCAAAGATCGACAGCGAGCTGAGCAGCGAGCTCATGAGTTAGCTGCACGCATCGACGAGTATCAACAGCTCCAGATCCAGATGATGGAGTGAATGGTGCAGATAGAGCAGACGATATAGCTGATGAGGCAGTAGCAGGTCGGTCTGAACTCTTTCGAGCACTCCTCTTTCCCAGCTCGTTCTCCATAAGCCGACACTTGACGGCTTCTTCATATAGTTTTTTATTTTTATTTTAAATTTTTATAATTTTAATTTAATATAATAAAATAATAAAATTTATTTATGGGTTTATTATGTAATTTTTTATTTTAATTTTTTATTTTTAATTTACAAAAAATATTATAAATATAAATTAAAAATATATATTCATAAATTATTTTTAAAAATATATATATTTAAATTATTAGCGATGGAATTATTTTTGATGAAATATTGGTCATCAAAAATATTTTAATGCGATGAAAAATTGATCGTAAATAATTTTTTAATAAATTTAAAATTATTAAAATTTTATATAAAATTAATAGTGATAAAAATTTTTTATCACAAATAGTTATTAGCGATGAAAATTTTCATCAAAAATTATTATATTTACGACATAAGTTTTACGTCACTAATATTACTTAAATTTAGTTTTTAAAAAATTTATTATTAAATTAATAGTGATGAAAAATTTTATTGTAAAAAAAGTTATTTGCAATGCAAATTTTTCATCGTTAAAAGTTTTTAAAAATTTTATTTGAAAAAGAATTAATTAAATTAATACGATGAAAATATTTTCATCTTATTAATTTTTTATTTATTAGCGATGTTATAATTCAATCCAAATATTTTTTTATGATTAAATTTTTTATCAAAAATTATTTTTGAAAAAATAAATTTTTTAATAATAAAAATTATTTATCGTAAATAACTGTTATTAGTGATGAAATATTTTTTTCATCTTAAAATATTATCAATGATGCATTATTTATGATGAAATATTAGCATAAAATTTTTATCGCTAATAACTATTAGCAACAAAAATAGATTATTAGCGACAAAAATTTTTATTACTAATAACTTATTTTGTTGTAGTCCTATCTTTTCTTTTCATAACATTACTTAGTCAAACATGATCATCTCTCTTCAAAAAATGATAATTTAATTATTTTTATCGATACAAAACCCAATCATGATTCAATGATTAATAATTTTTAAATTTCTAAATCCATAATAAAATTAGACCTAATCAACTTTTAAATTACATTACCAAATTTACAATATTTAGAAGATCCTCAATTCTATGGCTTGTATCAATAGCTACCAATCAAAGTATTGGGCACTTATTATTGTTCGATATATATGCCCTTGAAGGAATTTTTATCAAAAATGATTTCCATCTTTTATAACTACTAGCATCTTTATACCATTTCTTATACAAAATATTATATAAGATAGTAAATTTAATTAAACTTTAGTATGTTATTGCTATTTTCGATCTATTTACCAAAAATAACTCTCCATAAATCTTAAATTTTTTTTCAAGTCCCTTGAGAATATTTGTTCAACTATCATTTTCTTAAATTTTGAATATTACCGTAAATCCTTTTTTCAAAATATATCAAGATATTTAATTAATTATGAAAGCTCTCAATAATATAATTTAAAATTGATCATGTCGAATCCTTCAACATAAGATAAAATTCGAATAAATTTAGATCAGTTATTCAGATATCAAGTATGCATAAACTTATTCTATATAATAATAAATTATATATTTTTTTTTTTACCTCTTTCGTCCACATCAATTTTCTCCTGACAAAGATTCAACATCCGAAGAAAACATCTACCTCCATCTTTCGACTTCTTGATGCAGTCTAGCACACTCATTCCTTTGCTTTTAGTGTCTTTTCACTAGTAAATCATACCCTCATTTTAACTATTGTTTTATTCGTAAATCCTCATACGAGCATCTACTCTTTAATATGCATATTTATATTCCTTTTCATTATAATTATATCTTTGACTTTCAAACTAAATTGCCTCTTGAAGTAAATTAAAAGCATAAGTAGCGGTCCTTTTCCTCTAATTTTTATTGCTTTACTCAGCTCGACCACTACCAATTTCCAACTTTATGGGACTCATCCTCTTACCATAATATTTACTTATGATTATACATACTATCCATACTGCCTTTTATATTGTTCACACCCATATACAAGTTCAAGTAGTCCTAAAATTTTTTTCTATCTTAACTAAAATAATCTTTGAGATATCTCAACCACCTCCACTACTCTATAATTACCACCACAAAAATTTAATTACCAATATAAAATGACTATTGGTATATATATACAAATGAATTCTAGCTAGATTATAAACATATACAAAATAATTATCTTCTTCTAGGATCGATCCTCATAAAATCATATATCAAAAATTTTCATATAATCTATAAATTATAATTCTATTATACTTCTGCTGCACTACTCTGATCCATTCATCTTATTAAATGTTAAATATTTATAAAAATCATTTTTATCTTTGAATATCCACATTATACATGCCAATACTATGTCTTAAATATTTGAGTTCATCTTGTCTTTTTTTTTTTTTTTGCCTTGAAACTATAAATCATAATCTTGCATATTCATATTATTTTTAGATTTTCAACATACCATAATCATTAACGGTTGCAATCTAGTTCTCTATTTATTAACATAAATCATACCAACCATCACCCACATAGGAGTGCTATCCCAACTTCCACCAATTGATAAACAACATTCAGTATAATCAAAAAATATAAAAATTCACACATTTCACTTATCACAAGAATTATCAACAACATAGATATACTCACTCAACTTATGCTCATTAGGCAAAATACCAACAACTTATAACTATTCAAATTGCTTGAATAATAATTAACAAATAACATCCAGTATGGTGATAAAATATGACCATAAGACGACTTCTCCATACTATAATCATTACTATTACTAACAACATTTGTAACACCATTGATACCATTATCAATTTATACCAAACATCATAAAGACTTTATTGTAGAATACCAAATAAATCAAGATGTAGGATTACTAATAATTCATAGTGTCACAAGAGATTGCATCTTAATATTCATAACTATACTGCTTACACTCAACATACATCATAATCTAGGATCTAAAGAAATCTTTATATTTGAACCTATGCCTTCTAATGCTGCTTGCACTACAATTTTAGTAACTATAAAACTAAATTTCTCACTTAAATCATAATCCTAATGATCATAATCTAAGCTTTGATACCATTTCTATCACATCTCAAATCCCATACTTGGATTAGACATATGACACGGCGTTATCCTCTAGAGTGTAATTCTAGAGTATATATAAGGTCTGATAATCTAAATCAGAATACTTAACATTAAGAGATAAAAAATTAAAACAAATAATTATTATAAATTTGTATGAAAATTAAAAATTTTTCAAAATACTTGGTTCAAATATCTTCAGTATCAGATATAAAAATTTAGCTATTATTATCTCTCACTGACAGTTCCAAATCAGCTTTATTTAGCTAGGTGTTCTATGGCTCTGAAAAAATAGAAATGATGATATGAGCTAACAGTTCATAAAGATTTTCTAAGCACACACACAAGCATAAAAAATAATAATTTTTAATAAATATACTTATTGAGAAAATAATATTTTAAATCTCAACAATTAACAATTGAGTATTCATATCCCAACTTAATAATGCTATCAGGATGTTTATCAAGTTCCAATATATAATGTTTAAGGTATGTAATATTCCATCAATAGCAACTCTGATATGGTCATCATATCCAACCAGATCAAGAATTCTATTGGACTAAGATATCATTTTGAATTGCTATTATTTTAATTAACATCATTATCAAGCTATTATTCTCATTCATTATTTTATTATAATATGTGTAAAGTGCATCGAATCCAAATTTTTGGCATTTGGACTGTTTACGGTCATGCTGCTGTCCGTGACTGGCCATACTCAAATACCATATTTTTATCATGACAAGGCCATATTGATAAAAGTGCCATGCTCCTACCCATGGCGAGACTATATATACTGATTAAAGTACTACGTTCCTACCCATGACGAGAGGCCATACAATAAAAATACTATGTTCCTGTATATGGCGAGACTACATTGATAGAAGTACCATGTTTCTGTCCGTGGTGAGGCCATATTGAAATCATGACGAGTCCAATGCCCTGATTTTAAATCATTTCCTTCATTTCATTATTATTGTTAGATTATAAATTATATATGTACACACTTTATTTATATAATCGATAAAATTTGAAATTATAAAGAATCAAAGCCTACAATACAGTGCAAGTATGCAATGCCACAATTTCTAGCATATGATGTCAAACATTTATGATCAATACAGATTGTTGTGATTAGAGAACCTTACCTTCTATAATAGCAAAATCTAACCGACATGCTAACTCAATTTGCCACACACTTAGAACATTCAGAAATCCTAAATCAATACTCGATGCTAATGAAATTCAGAAATCATCATCTTTATTAGTTTGCATATCTATGATATAGTTTTCTAACTTCTTAGAATTTCATTATCTTGGGAAAAAAAAGAAAGAAAGAGAAGATGAATATAACAGTCTCTTCTTCGTCCTTTCCTCCAGCAATAGCCCCAATCCTCTAATTATTTATCCTTACTAAACTCATCTAAAAATTCTCAAATTTTACACTCAAGTTGACTCATATGTCAACAATCTTTAATTAAAATCTCAGCTTAAATTATCTAACCAATCTGAAATTAAAATTCATGAATTAACCCTGGGCAGCTTAAATCCGCCCCTCAAACACAAAGCAACAAAGCACCCTCCCTTTCTAATTTCTCTATTACAATGCTTAAATTTCTATTTTCTTTATCCTACTACTCATTTCATTATCTACTAACTTATAACAGGGATTAACTTCATACAAGAGTTCCATCATTTAATACCCAATTTCTAATAGAAATTAACTACATACTATGAATTCTAATACCTGCTCATTAATCTTTAATTGAAATCAAGCCAAACAATACAAAAGGAAACTTAATCCTACCCACTCTGTTAAGAGCCTCCCCACGGCAGCAACCACAACCACCACAACAACAACAGGAAAAAGAAGAGAGGGAAGGGAGAAGAAGAAGAGGGAAGGAGAGAGAAAGAGAGAGGAGAAGAGATCCGGATTCCTTCTTTCTTTCTTTTCCTTTTCTTCTCTCTGTTTTCTAACTCGCTCACCCACACCGGTACATAAACATACATGCGAACAGAAAGAGGGTGGAGAGGCAGAGGCCTCTACTCTTCTTCTTCTTCTTCTTCTTCTTCTTCTTCTCTGTTTTTCTTCTTTTCATCCCACTCACACATCGGCACACACATGGAGAGGGGAGAGCTCGGAAGATAGAGAGAGAGAGAGAGGGCTGGAGAGGAAGCATGGGAGGCAGAGAGAATGCTTAGGGAGCAGAGCATGAGCGCGAGAGAGAGAGCACGGAAGAGGGGGCAGGGGGGGGTTCTGTTCCACCAAAACAATAGAGGGAAAGGCTTTGGTTCATGCTCCTTCCTTTTTTCTATTTTTTTTGCCTTTAATGGGGAGTACACGGCTGCCCCCACAAAAGGCCACAGGTCCACATGTTGTAGACCCCCGCGTGGCACAGGGAAAGGGGGCCTGGGCCGGATCTCACACATACACTTAGTCCTTCCCAGGAGGTATGCACCTAATTAGCTTTCTATAGAAAATTCTTCAATTCAGATCCACATTAAACTGTGGCTCATACATGAAAATGAAATTCAAAATTCCTATAGTCATATAAGAGTTAATATATCCCCATCATAGTTTAGTAACTCATTTTTTTTCTTTAAATATACATCTCAAAAATACTTTGTACACCAGAAACCAGAATTTTCTAGAGGAAATGAGCTGCATCTGATGATATGAAATACATGAGTAATAAATAAATAATGATCGGAGCATAATGGTAAAAGGTTTATCTACTCCCCTTTCACGTATGAGTGGTAGAGAATCTTTCGGCACATATCTTAATCTTTTCACCGAAACTATGATATATATACCAATCCAATCTTAACCTCCTCTCTCTATCCCTGCAGATTGTTTTCCAAAACGGCATTAATCCTTGATTTTTTTTATGTGATATCCAGTCCTAAATTCTTATCCCTTGCATGAATCTTAGAGTATGAAAAAGAAAAAAAAATATTGAAGACTCCGCTGGGAGTCTTCTTCGCACAAACCCATCGAAGAAGAAGTCAAATCCTTTCCAAATTGGCCTCCTCTATGCTCTATAAGTTTTTCCCTTCTCCTCCAAAGCCGACCATGATAAGCTCGGCCTTCTTCCTCTCTTCTTTGTCTCTTTTGCTTCCAATTTTCGTCAGATTCTTTTCACCATGTCCATCAAAAATTGAAGCTAAAACATCTCTAAAGTCAAGGTAAGGTCCCAATCCTTCCTCCTCTTTCTTTTTCCCTTCTTTCTATAGCTTTGGGTGCCGCCGCTGACCACCGGCCCCACCAAAAAATTTTCATAAAAGAATCCCCTATTTTTCTGGCCTTGATTTCTTTTTTTCCATCCACCGACATCACCACCCTAGGTGCCGCACCTATGGATCATGAACCCCAACCTCTTGCCATCCTTTCTAGATGTCTTGGCTATCGGTTATTGGCCAATGATTAAAAAAACATGAAAAGAGATCGAATCCCTATTTTTGGCCTTTTTTCATGATTTTTCCGCCATTCAACCTCGTCGCCAACCATCTGCCACTACTCACCATCGGTCGCATACTGCTGCCAACCATCGCCAATTTTTTGATCAAGAACCACCAGCCGTGTCCCTCCTTTGCTCAGCCAAGAAAAAGAAGAAGAAAAGAAGAAGAAGAAGAGAAGAAAAGGAAAAGAAAAGAAAAGAAAAAAGAAAAAGAGAGAAAAAAAATTTTTCCTCTTTTGTCTCTCTCTCCTCTAGGATTTCTTTCTCTCCTCTCTCTTTGTCTGATCTATGGATCCTATGAACCGGAGATGATGACCCAAAGAAGTTCGAAATCACTTTGATATCTATGTACTAGATAAGATCCCAGTCAGGCTCTTACCAGAAATTCATAGCATTTGATTCATGACATGACCCCTGATAATTTTGATTATGAATTTTTTTGAGAGATATGAAGATTCTCTCTATTTTCTCTCTCTTCATCTATTTTCTCTCTCTAAGAAGATCTATGAATTCCAGCAGCAGACCATATTTTTCTCTTTTAGGGATCGATGTTGATTCTGACAAATGATCTAAAAGTACTTTGATATTCATGTCATATGTCAAATCTATAGTGGACATGTTTAGTATCTTTGTAACCCACTATTGATGAACTCATTGATCAATTTTGGTCTAGATCCAATTCATGCTCCATGATTTTTTGATCGAGTCGTTAGATGTGACCCTCAACTAGGAGATAGTGATTTGCTCCAGTGCCCGAACAGCCTGTCAGAACGATCCGATTAATGATCTTCTTTTCTTATGATTTAATTTTATTGAGTTTATTAAATAAAAAATTAATTATATTTTTAATATTTAATATGATTGGCCGATTCTCCTAACGAAGTATGAAGATCTAGCATGAACAAGGTAAGTGGACCTTACGCTTCTTATTTATTTTTAAATTTTTATATTTTCTATGTATATAATCTATTTTTGATGAAATCATATTTTTTATAAAATAAAGATTAGCATATGAGATATGAAATAATATTTTATTATGACCATTGATTTCATAAATATATTTTATAAAAATAGCATATTTATAAAGCATGAATTTTATTATTTTCTTATCCATGTATATGTATATTTAAAAAAAAAGATATAAAGATTTCAAAGGCTCTCGGATAGCTATGAACGAATTTCTATGAAAAGATCAACATCCGGAGCTAGCATCCATAAGAAACATGACTCTATCAATGGATATAAAGTTGGTATATAAATAAAATTCTATCAATTAAGAATAATGACTTTGTCACAAGTATAATAGTGATCTTAACATGAATATCTGTGAGTAATATTTTAAACATGATATGAATACATGATAAGAATTATTTACAATTCATATATATGAAATTTCATGATTTATGCATGCATGATTGTCTTTATAACTTATTTTATTATATATTTTATGAAATATTTTATTTTATAATATCTATTATTTTTTAAATATTATGCTATCATGAAAAAATTTATGTTTGATCCAATGAGAAAATGTAGGTTCTACCACTAAGCTAGTGTAGCCCATATTTTTTTTATTTTTTCTTTTACAGAAGAATAATGTTAGGACTGATGAAAGACCAGGCTTAGAAATCTGCGTAGTAAGCTTGAAAATTTTTTAGCCGAACTTAGTCTATGGAATGACCATGAATTTGTAGTTAATTATTTATGAATTGTAAGATATGGATTTAACATTTGATTTTGGATTTAGATATTAATATTGATTTAATTATTTGATGAATGATGGAATTAAATATTTTATTATATTTTATTTATGATAAATTTTAGCTGATCATGATTGATAAGCTTCATGTTATCGAGGATTGCACTTCTTAAAGTATCAGAGCTTAGGTTCTAATTACTTGAAACTATGTAATAAGTAACTAGGACATGATATAAGTAATATTAAAGCTTAGGGTATGATCATTAGGGCTGTAACTTAAAAAGTATTTAAGTATAAGATTATGATCACTAGAGACATCATAGAAATAGCATAAATGATTTAAAATTTGGATTTCAAATCACTAGATATTGTGATGAAATTTATGCATAAGTATTATACGATGTGTATAACAAAATTGGATGAATTATGTTTTAATTTCAATACACTACTACAATAAGAGTCTATGGTAGCGTTTACTAATGCAACATTCGAAAATCACTGTCATAAATTTTACGCAACCGTTATTTATAACCGCTGCCATAAATTTGAGCTATAGCATCAGTTATCGATAACCACTACTACAGATTACATATAGTAGTAGTTATACATAACCGCTGTCATAGGTTTAAAATATGAGAGCGTTATTTATAATTGCTACCATAGGTTTAAGATATGACAGTGGTTATTTATAACCGCTACCATAGGTTTAAGATATGGCAGCGGTTATGTATAACTGCTGTCATAGATTTGAGATATTATAGTGATTGATTAACCGCTGCCAGGTTAATCTGTCATGGCTTTACCTACGATAGTGGTTACGTATAACCTATGATAGTGGTTATATATAATTACTGCATAGATCAAACCTATGACAATGGTTATATATAACTACTATCATTCTATATATGATAGCAGTTACGTAACCGCTGCTATATACATATAATTTTTTTTCATATTTTTTTTGAATATGATATAATTTTAAAATTTAAAATTATTTTTATCATTTATTATCTAAATAATTATTATTAGATATTTCATAAAAAATCATCTCGATTTGATAGTCCTAAATATGTCGATCAATAAAATTTGATTTCAACCAACGAACGATCGCGTGATGATCTAATAGATAAAGATCATCGATGGGTCTAAAAACTTATAATGATGATTTTGATATATTTATAGTACACTATCAAAATTTTCTTCAATCGAACATCATTATCATAGTTAATTTAGCATGAGATGATTTCGATCGTTAAATAAAAAATAAGTGATCAAAAGGCCAAATAGTATCCGATTATAAGATAATTTTTTAGATAAATGATCTTTACTATTATTTAAATTATTTATATGATAATGATTATAAAATTCAAATCGTGCCTATATGAACCATCCATATTAAGTAGATCTTACAAAGTACAAGTATAATTACTTGAGAACTTTAAAAATGAGTATGAAGAGATATATAGTTTTAGATCGTTATATATATAAAATTTAATTTTATAATTATCATAGTGTAAATGATTAAAGTAGTAGTGAAGATTATTTATCTAAAAAATTATCTTATAATCGGACGTATTTGACCTTTTGATCATCATTTTTTATTTAACGATCAAAATCATCCCGTACTAAATTAACCATGATAATGATGTTTGATTAAGTAAAATTTTGATAGTATGATATAAATATCAGCAAAATCATCATTGTAAGTTTTTGGATCCATCGGTGGTCTCTATCTATAAGATCTTTATACGATCGTTCGTAGCCATTAATATCAAATTTTATTGATCAACATAGCTAGGGCTTAGGATCGAGATGGTCTTTTATCACAATATCCTAACGATAATTATTTAGATAATGAATGATGAAAATAGCTTTAAATTTTAAAATTATATTATATTCAAAAAAAATATGAAAAAAATTTATTTAGGCTCTATTACAGCAGTTTTTAAAACCGCTGCCATAGTTCTATTACAGCGATCGCTAGGTCTATTGCAGCAGTTGATAACCGCTGCTATAGACCTATGGCAGCTGTTTTTAAAAACGCTGCCATAGGTTTGAGATTTTTTATTCCCCTCGCACCCCCTCTTCTTCATTTCACGTGTCGGTGTTTCATCTTCCTCTCTCTCTTTTCTCTATCCGAAACCTACTTGCCCTACCACTGGCCGTCCCACCGCCGCCACCTCCTTTTAGCACCGCCATCGGCCCTCTTTGGCCCCAGCCCCTCCAACCCTACCTCCCTCAGCCTCGACCCCGACCCCTTCAGGCCCACCTCCCTCGACCCCCGCCCTACCTTGGCGACTGGCCCCTTTGGCCGTCGCCCCCTCCCTCTAGTGCCATCACCGGCCCCCTTTGGCCCCATCCCCACCTCCCTCGCCCTGGCCCCCTTTGGCCCTGCACCATGCCCCACCACTGCCCCCTTCCTCTAGCACCACCATCAGTGACCCCCACAGCTCTGCGTGACCTCCCTCCCCACAGCTCCACAAGTGTGATTTTTTTTATTTCATTTCATATTATTTTTATAATAATATTTATAATTATTTTATAATAATATTTAAAGAGAACCCCTGCCAGTGGGTTCTAGGTCATGCCGACAGCGTGGGCCATGCCGTCGAGTTCTGGGCCATCGAATTTTGGACGTGCCGGCTGTGGGTAACCATTCACAGTCGATTTGGTTTAGTTGTAGCGAATACCGAAAGTAACTTGCAATGCATGATTAAATGATGAATCTGAGCCTCCTTTTTACTTTTATTTTTTTACTTTTCTAATTTTTTTTTTATATTGCATAAAATATAGATCCATCTTTTGATTAATATACATATTCTATGGTATCTGTACATTTATATATTTTTGTATGAGTAAAAAAATTATATACATTGATCAATTGACTATCCAGTTTGAATAGTTTAAAAATTATAATTAATTTTATGATAATTATAATAAATTTACATTATGTTAAAGTTTGAAAAAAATTTTGAATATCATTTTTCTTTAGTTTCTTCATATATCTTCAGTCATATGGAGAGAACAAAAGAAAAATACTATCAAAATTTTTTTCGACCCCTATTATATATCGTTTGATTTTGTAATTGACTATAGAATTAATACAAATTCTAAATACGATAGGATCTAATTTTACCTTTTAGTTGATGATAGAATGTATTTATTATATATCTGAAAATGATATTTAATATATTTTTATTTTTTAAATATTTATTTATAATGCATGAAATATTTGGTTAGTCTTTTTAACTTATCATGATTGAAATAATATATTTTATTTACCTATATAATGATGTTATGAACTCTAAACATTAGTATGCGTGCATAAATTATGAGTAATTACTATCAAATTATCTTGATATTATTGTGTTGTGTCTCTTTTTGCATACGATTAAATTACAATATCATCATTTTTATAATGGATAAGGAGTGGATGAAGTTGAGTAGGCTCTTGTCAGAATATGAGACTGGACTTCAAAATTTTTGATTTTACTATAGAGAAATTCGGAGATCACAGACTTATCCAATGTCTTTGTAAGAAGTGTATGGGTGGCTTTGGCGATCTCGTCAAGATATAGATGATTACCTCATATTTATGGCTTTAAAATTCGTTATAAAATTTTTAGGATCAACATAGTGAGTGTAGGCCACAAGGAGGTGATCAACATGATGGAGAAGTGGAACAAATGGTTCATGATATTTTTTCATTTGTTAGCCATAATGACGGTGCATCTACATCCATGCTTGATCCATGGTTGGTGGAATAATAAATAATAAAAATATGGAGAAGATCTGCAAATTGATGGAGGATGCTAATGTTTCATCGATCCGAATGTGAAAAGATGGCAAAGATTGAATTCTTAATCCGATTGTATCATGCGAAATACTCTAATGAGTTCGGTAATAATGAAGTGAACGTATACTAGAACTTTTGGGGATATTTTTTCGGACAATGCATAAATTTGAAGAATAATTATGAGGCATCGAAAATTATTGAACAGTTGGACTTTACCTATAACAAAATCATGCATGTCCTAATGATTGCATGCTCTATTGGGAGAGGGATGCCAACCAAAATAAGTGCACGAGGTGCAGTATATCAAGATAGAAATAGAAAAAAATGGTACATCGATCCATGTTCCTCAAAATTGATGTGGCACTTTTTTTTGATACTGAGACTACAAAAGTTGTTTATGTCGATAAAAATATTGAAGAACATGAGATAGCATGAAGAAAACGAATAAAAGATGATGCATTGAGGCATCCAACTGATGGAGAGGCATGGCAAAAGTTTAATGAAATACATCCCAACTTCATACAAGAGATACGCAATGCAAGGTTGGACTTGTCATGCGATAGTTTCAATCCATTCAAGCACATGAATACCAACATGTTTGACCAGTGTTTACTCATGTTTACAATCTCCCACCATAGATGTGTATGAAAAATCCTTCGCTTTCATGATAGTGCTTATCCCAGGACTGATGGAGGTAGAAAATGATATTGATGTCTAGCCTCTTATTGTCGAGCTGAAATAGTTGTGAAGCATTCAACATGTTTCAACTTTTGATGCTTTGATAAATGAGTTATTTTCATGCACGCGCACTTATGTGGACAATAAACAACTTTCCAGCTTATGCCCTAATATCGAATTGGAGCACGAAAGATGAGCTAGCATGCTCAATTTGTGAAAAACACATCCGATCTTAAAGGTTGACATATCAGAGGAGCTTTAGCTTTATGGGGCATCGACACTTCCTCCGTTAAAACCATCCATACAGAAGGAATGCACGCTCCTTCAATGGTACTGTTGAAGAAAGTGAGGTATCTAGCCGAATGTCTGGGAGTGAGGTATTGAGAGAGTTGGATGGTCTCAATATTGAATTTGAGAAAGATGATCTGATTGATAGTAAGAAGAGGAAGCGTTGATCAAAAATAGATAACACACATTTTAATTGAAGAAAAAAGCATATTCTTTGACTTGCCATATTGAGAGACAGACTTATTGCGCCACTGCTTAGATGTCATGCACATTGAAAAAAATATGTGCGAGCTCCTATTGGCATGATCTTGAACACCAAGGATAAGATCAAGGATGACTTGAATTTTTGATTTGATTTGAAAGAATGGGATATTAGAAAATCACTCCATCCGAAGCTAGTAGGGGAGAATAGTGGAGGCTCCCTCATACATGCTATGTTATGAATACCTCTGAATGATCCATATTTCTTCGTGTGTTGGAGAACATAAAAGTCCTAGATGGATACTCAAGCAACATACCAAAGCATGTGAATAGTAAAGATGTGAGACTTGATGATTGAAGACTCATGATTATCATGTGTTGATGCAAGAGTTGATCCCAATAGCTATTCATAGTGTGTTACCAAAAAATGTGAGAATGGATGTTATCCGTCTTTGCAACTTTTATAGAGATATTTGTGTGAAGAGGTTACTTAAGAAAGATGTGAAGAAAATGAAGGCAAGGTTGGTGACTATATTATGTGATCTAGAGAAGATATTTTCACCATCATTTTTTATAGTTATGACGTATCTCACCGTACACCATACGGAGGAAGTTACACTTGGAGTTCAGTGTTCTGTAAATGGATGTACCCCACCAAGAAGAATATTTAAATACTAAAATCTTATGTAAAGAATATAAATCATCGGAGAGATCCATACTAGAAGATTATTTGGATTAAGAGTATATGGATTTTTGCACTATATATTTAAACAACTCGAGTACATCGTAACTGATCAATGAGAAATCAGGATGATCAATATGAGCCAATTGAGCCTACATTTGAGTTCATTCCACAGTCAGATAGACTTTTACTTCATACTGTCTCACTGATTTGAGAAAAGGGATAAGGTGTAGCACTACGTGTTGTTCAATTGTGATATCATTAAATGTACATAAGATGAGTCACTCAACCTTATTTATTTCTCATTACTTAGAAAAAATATCTATTACACCAAAATTTATTTCTTATGTAGCAAACACAAGAAGTCATAAGAATAAAATACAATGCTCTAAGTATGCAGAAAAAAGAAAAAGTATAGCAAAGAGTTCTCCAAGTGGTTCAAAGATCATGTAAGTGAGTACATATTCTTGTCTTATACACTCTATTCGAACAGGTTTACTAATTAGATGTCATTTTCTTAGGTGTGGAGATTACCACTCGATGATGTTAGCCATGAAGTGCATGCTCTTTCAATACGACCTAATCGTACTGTACGTGAGTACAAACAACTCGTCATTAATGGCTATAAGTTCAATATTCACAGTCGAGACATAAATATGGCAACATGAAATAGTGGCGTGATGTTAAGCGCCACCACTGAATGTTATACTAGCTCGAAGGATTCACAGCCTCGTATGAAGAATCTGAACTATTATGGGATTATGAAAAAGATAGTCATCTTGGACTATTCTAAAAAAAAGATAGCGTTGATGAAATATAATTGGTTTGACACCTTATCTCGATCAGGGATGAAGACTGATGAGTGCAGTTTTACCCTCATCAACATGCAACGCCATCTCCACACTGAAGAACCATATATACTTGCTTCCCAAGCTTGTCAAGTCTTTTAAGTTAATGATCCCTTAGAGTCTCAATGGGGTGTTGTTGTGAGGATACTGTCTAGGCATATTTTTGATGATACCGAGATTGATAACGATGTTGGACCATATATACAAGTATTCTTCTAGGATAAAATTTACCCAATGTTATCAAGATTTCAGATACATTTGTCGAGAGTGATGGTGATGTCCATATTACAGTTGACAGTAGGCGATGAGTTCAACATCCTGGTATGAGTATTAGTATTTATTTATTGATGCTCTACTAATATTATTGTTCAATAATATATTATATTTATTAATGTTCATTAATGTTGCAAGTCATGATGGTACCGAATCGCCATCTAGCTTTTACCTCCATCTCTCGATGGGCTACATGGAGCTCCACATCTGAGCCACTATTAGAGCATAATTCATCCACCTCCACATCGGCTTCTACTTCGCAGGCACATACTCCTCCCACTGGTACATCTGAGCTTCCACCGACAGCCACATCTTTGGCACATACTCCACCCATCGATGAGGCTCCACCGGTATCCACATCGCACAATCCCAATAAGAGTAGATTTTCATTATATCAATTATTTATTTATTTATTTTTTATATAGTTAATGTACACTCTTATATATTCATAATCTATTTTCATTATAGGTGCATCATCCAATAGGATTTTTCGTGGTCTCACATGCATGCCGCATGTGTGAAACCACCAGCATCAGGTTATGGTGGAATACAATATGGAGGAAAGGCTAATAGGGGAGACCATACAGGAGATGCATTCCTTGATCGGTGTGCTTGTGAGGCGGTCTAACATCACTTTTGTACTATCTGTAGACTGGCGATTGATGGATGCTGGTATCAAGGATCGGGTGTGGGAGGAGGTTTGGATAAGTATACTTATATATGCATGTGATATGTTTATACTATGTTTGATTAGAATAATTTTATAACTGACTTCTAATAACTTTGTGCAGAGGAGGTATGACTTTTCAAATCATAAGAGAACTCGAAATGCCTGACTGTAGAAGATTGGAGAGTTGTACCAGAACTACAAGGTCAAGCTCCACAAAGGGTGGCTAGATCACCGTAGGGACACAGAGGAGGAGCTTGTTCCTTAGATCCAAGACTATCCTCCAAGTATGTGCGAGGAGATAGTCAGGCATTGGAGGAGCCAGGAGTTTTAGTTTTAATTTATAATATATGAATTTTTTATTACACTGACAATTATATTTAATTTTAATTTATATAATTTAAATATTTTTTAGGCTGTATCTCGTCAAAACTGTGACAATCAAGCTACTCAAGAGTATACGCACACTCTCGACTATAAATCTATGGCCAATCATGTGCATAGATAGATAATAAATTCTGATCCTTTAGTTTATAAGTTATTGAATTATTATTTTTTGTATTTCTAATAAGCTGTATGAATGATTGTTGTACCTGATGAGAGAGAGGATGATGCCCAACCATAGTGCCATCTTTCATTCGAGTCGTACGGACAAAAAGGACAAGCTAATGAATGCCACAGTCGAAAGGATTTTTGTAAATAATAATAGCATATTATAGCATTTCTTATAATTCACTCATTTTGCTTTAACAATGTATGTGATTTTTTAAGATTTTATTTGAATTTACAATTGCAGGAGCAGTTAGACGTACTTGGGAGTGAGGGTCCACAGCGATCTGACCCCCATGACCAACTATCTCAGGTCTTGGACCTGAGCACTCTGAGAGAATTCGTTGTGGGCCCGAACATACACCGACTAGCTACTGATCTGATGTGAATGTCTCCTCACATGCTTCCGGGGTCGTCAACTGGGAGCAGCTTGACAAGACCTTAGTGTAGGCAACTCAGATTTAGGAGCATGTATCTCAGGTTGAAGAGCATGCATACCAGACTTAGGAGCATGTAGACCAGCTATAGAGTATCATATCCATTATGGTGACACAGCTCTCCGCTACTCTTAGAGCTGATTTTTTGAGGTTATAAGACATGTTGGCTAGCTATCCAGCTCTAACCTCTCCAGCTCCCGCTACAGTTTCTCCCTCCCGCTCCTGCTATAGCCCCTCCTAGTCCTGCTACAGTCTTTTTCAATCCTGCTTCAGCCACTATCGATGATGACAAGATACTTGGAGAGGAGGATTTGATTTGATTGATTTTTGATGTATTTTATATTTATTTGAAAAATATTATAATATAATTTGAGTATTTGAGAAATATTGTGCTTGTTATTGAGTTTTATGTGAAATTTTTAGTTCTTACAAGTTTTAATTTGAATAATTATATATTGAACTGCATCTATTAGATAAAAAAATGATAAATTTATACTATTAGTGGACCAATTACTGGTCAATAGACTATGGCAGTAGTTGCACAACCACTGTTGTAATTATACTAACCACTGCCGTAGTTCTGTGTCAATCACTATCATAATCTATGACAACGGTTGATAAATCGCTACCGTACATCTATGGCAGTGGTAGCACAACCGCTGCCGTAGTTTAATTTATAGCAGTGATTTTCTAACCGCTGCTATAGATGATATAGCAGCAATTAGAGAACCACTGCTATAGATCGGCTATGGCAGCGGTTGGAGAACCGCTGCTATAGATCGGCTATAGCAGCGGATGAAAAATTGCTGCTATATTGATTGCTATAGCATCGATTGAATAACTGCTGCTATACCTTATATATGGTAGCGGTGTAACAACCACAGTTATAGATCTACGACGATGGCCACAGTAACAGTAATTATGAAATCGCTGCTGTAAGCGATGGTAGTGATTTTTTGAGATATGGCAGTGGTTCCAAATCGCTGCCGTAGCCCCATCTAGTAATCGTGAATAAGTAAGGCTTGGCCTAAATGTAAGAGATGTTGACCTTTAAACATAAGATATTATATTATCTATATTGATGAGTTATGTGTTGTATATATTTGTTCAATTATTATTTAAATAATTTTAGAATTCTAAACTTAATATAGGTGAAGATCATAATAACTTTTCCAATCTTGATGTTTGTTGTTTGATCATTACAATTTTGGGTTTATTAGAATAAATTTGTTTAGGATATGGCCTAAGAAAAAATTGCATCATACAAGAGACAAATATTTTTTGAGGTAGCATTAAACCTACAAGAGGATCATGTATGAAACTTGTAGGTAAATAATATATATATATATATATATATATATATATATTTGATTTATTGATGGATTGGATTTTATTATTAGAGCATGTCATGCACATATTAGTGAAATCTTTAATAATTTGTATTAGTGAAATCTTTAATCTTTCTTATGTTGGTTGAAGATAGTGAGGTGCATTGATTATGTCCAGTCAAAGTTTAAATTTTGGAGCAAATTTAAATTATCTTGCTATTGTAAAATTTTTGGAAGACTTATATGAATTTTAACGAATAAGCGATAAGATTTGATGTTGATTTATTTATTGTTAGGATTTGATGTCTCAAGATTCAGCCCATATTGAGCCTACAGCAAGGTTCGCGACAAAAAATGGAGTCCAACGAGACCAAGATCACCTGAATCGGAGCCCGGATGGAGGAGATACGAGCTTCTGAAGTCGGCATGAGAATCGAGGTGGTGGAGGACCGCCGGCGACCGGCGGCGGGCGGCAGCGGCGCGGCCGCAGGTGGCGGCGCGCGGGACGCGTGACCCAGGCCCGCGCAGGATGGGCGACCCAGGCCTGTGGCCCAAGCGGGCGTGCGGCCCAGGCGCACGCAGGCCCGCGCGCAGGCGCGGCCCAGGCCCGCGCGTGCGGGCCGGCCCAGGCCCTGCCGGCCCTGCTGGCCCTTTACCCCGGTCCACCATGGACCGGGTGGTCCACGGCGGGGCCTGTGGACCGCGTGGGTGTTTCCCACACATTTCTCACGATCCACGGTACTATTCCATGGACCGGAGCGTGATCCGACGGCATGGGTGGCTCTCGGTCTTGATCCGACGGTCTGAGACGTGATTTGGGTTGATTAAGGAGTCCTAATCATGATCTAAGTCGTGATTAAGGTCTATAAAAGGCTCCTGTGACGAAACAGAGAGGCGGAGGGGTTGGTTTTCTCGCACCGTACGAATCCGAGAAGAGAGAGAGAGGCGAGAGCGCTGTGAGAGAAGGAGCAGGAGGCTCCTGGATAACGGTCGTCAGGCTCTTCAGGGGTTCAGGGGGGTCTCCAAGAGAGAGAGAGCTTTTGTGAGGGGAACTTCAGATGAGAGAGAATTGGGTGTACAAGGGTTGAGGGTGAGGTCTCCTCTTGTAAATTTTTTTTTTTCATAGTGAAGTTTGCATGCCCCGTGAAGGCGAGCCCTTTTGTGGCTGATCCACGTATTTTGATTATTTTTTCTTTTGTTTTGTTTCTTCTTTCTTTCTGCTGCATCGCATGGTACTGAAAGGATCTTGGAAGGTGGTGTCCTGGCCAGACATCCACCCAATAAGTGGTATCAGAGCAAGGCAGTACAAGGATGCAGATTGCAGTGGTGGTGAGCAAGACTGAAGATGGAGAAAACAGGAACAATCAAGATGAAGATCAACAAGTTCGATGGTAAGAGTAATTTCTCCTTATGGCAGGCAAGGGTGAAGGACGTGCTCATCCAACAAGGGTTAATCGATGCTCTCTTGTACAATGAGAAGCCGACCACCATGAAGGTGCGGGATTGGAAACGGCTACAGATGCAGGCGGTGAGTACCATCCGCATGTACCTGGCGGATGAGGTGGTGATCCATGTGCTGAGCGAGACTTCTTCGACGATGCTGTGGTCGAAGTTCGAAGAGTTGTACATGACGAAGTCTCTCACCAACACTCTTTTCCTTTGGAGGCAGTTTTACCAACTGCGGATGACTGAGGAACAGAGCGTGCAGGAGCATTTGAGCCACTTCTAGAAGATCCTCACCGACCTTCTCAGCGTTGGCGAGAACGTTGCGAAGAAGACCAGGGTGCTGGTTTTGCTGGCGTCGCTTCCCCCTTCGTACGAGTCCTTGGTGACTGCTCTTCTAGTGGAAAAGAGCACTATCAAGATGGACGAGGTCACCGCGGTGATACTCCAGAACGAGGTTCTCAGGAGGGAGAACCCAGCTTCGAGCTCAGGTGGTGGTAGCTCAGCTTTGGTGGCTTCTGGAGGAGCAGGAGGCGGTAGACGGAGCGACAGGAGATCGCAACGAGGGCGGTCTAAGTCCAGGAGGGACTTGAGCAAAACCAGGTGTTACCGGTATGAAGAGTTGGGGCATCTAGCCAAAGATTGCCCTCAACTGAAAAATCGGACGATGGCTGCTGTAGCGACGGCCGGCAGCGATTTAGATGGAGATGTCTTGGAGATATCTGACGAGGTATCTACTTCTTTCCAGCAGTGGATATTAGATTCTGCATGCCCCTATCATGTGTGTTGCAGAGAGGAGCAGTTTGACTCTCTAGAGAACAGTGAGGGCACTGTATATCTGCCGGATGGATCGAGCTGTGCGATCAGAGGCATTGGGACGGTCAGCTGGAGGACACATGACGGTGCAGTGAGGAGATTGGGGGAGGTCCGATACATATCCGATTTCAAATGAAATCTTATCTCACTTAGCAGACTGAATTCGAGAGGCTACAAGACGGTAGCTGGTGGAGGAATCCTGAGGGTGCTACGCGGTGATAGGATTGTGCTGGAGGGGAAGAAGGAGAGCAGAGGACATTATTACCTGGCAGGAAGCCCAGTGCGAGGTGGAGCTTCGGGAGCCAGGGGGAGCCCAGAGCGAGGTGGAGCTCCAGGAGATGGATCGGGCACGAGACAGGAGACTCGGGAAGATGAGAGGCGACGTCGCAAGGTAAGATTCCTATTGCCGCAGGATGATGCCCCGAGCAGGTCTCAGGTCAGGAGGAGCACAGCATACGATGGAGATGGGATCGAGCAGCCTGGCTCGACTCCCATGTTTGCCCATCCATGATCAGCAGGCGATTATCCTTGGGCATGGGGGCGAGGAGATCCAGAAGCTCTCGGAGTTTGGAGGAGGCCGAATATCGAGTCGAGATGGAGATTGTTAAGATTTGATGCCTCGAGATTCAGCCCACATTGAGCCCACAACGAGGTTCGCGGTGAAAAATGGAGTCCAACGAGACCAAGATCACCTGAATCGGAGCTCGGATGGAGGAGATACGAGCTTTTGAAGTCGACACGAGAATCGAGGTGGCGGAGGACCGTCGGCGATCGACGGCGGGCGGCAATGGTGCGGCCGCAGGCGGCGGCGCGCGGGATGCACGACCCAGGCCTGCGGCCCAGCCGGGCGCACGGCCCAGGCGCACGCAGGCCCGTGCGCAGGCGCGGCCCAGGCCCTGCCGGCCCTGCTGGCCTTTTGCCCCGGTCCACCGTAGACCGGGTGGTCCACGACGAGGCCTGTGGACCGCGTGGGCATTTCCCATTCATTTCTTGCGGTCCACGGTACTATTTCATGAACCGAAGCGCGATCCGACGGTATGGGTGGCTCCCGATCTTGATCCAACGGTCTGGGACATGATTTGGGTTGATTAAGGAGTCCTAATCATGATCTAAGTCGTGATTAAGGTCTATAAAAGGCTCTTGTGACGAAACAGAGAGGCGGAGGGGTTGGTTTTCTCGCGCCGTACGAATCCGAGAAGAGAGAGAGAGGTGAGAGCGCTGTGAGAGAAGGAGCAGGAGGCTCCTGGACAGCGGTCGTCAGGCTCTTCAGGGGTTCAGGGGGGTCTCCAAGAGAGAGAGAGCTTTTGTGAGGGAAACTTCAGGTGAGAGAGAATTGGGTGTACAAGGGTTGAGGATGAGATCTCCTCTTGTAAAATTTTCTTTTTCATAGTAAAGTTTGCATGCCCCGTGGAGGCGAGCCCTTTTGTGGCTGATCCACATATTTTGATTATTTTTTCTTTTATTTTGTTTCTTCTTTCTTCCTACTGCATCGCGTGGTACTGAAAGGATCTTGGGAGGTGGTGTCCTGGCCAGACATCCACCCAACATTTATTATTGTAAGGGTCATGATGAAGGAAGCTGTCCATAAGAGATAACTGAATTGATTCTACTTACAAAGATATTGACTTGAGGTCTTCTAATTTATTGAAGATTTGAGTTAATAATTTTACAAGAAAGGTTGGTTTGGAATCATCCCATTGATTGTCAGATAAATCTAGAGTTTACTCCAAATTAAGTCTAGATGTATTGGATTCTAGATGAGTGGTGAAAGCTAATGCAATAGTTTCAAATATAAAAATTAAATTAAGATTTAATTTTGATGTGGTATGCTCAAAGAATAGTAAAGACAAAAAAAGCTTAAAGCTTTGTTCTAGTTCTATCTATAAAAAAAAATAAGGTTGGATTTTTTTAGACTCTAATATAAATAATATTTTTATAAAGATTCATCCAGTAGCCTTAAAGGATTCAATAGGTTTAGATCCGAGTGCATAATAGAAGTGTGGTGGTTGAATTATACTAAAGTTAGTTAAGAATACTAATATAATAAGTAATATGAATGGAGATTTAACTTTGTAAAAGAGACCGTCATTGACAAGTGAAAAGATAAAGTTATTAATTCTTGGGTTCATTTAGATGTTGCAATACTATCTTCAGTGATTAGTTCTTTTGTTATAGCAATGGTCAAAAGAATTTTGAGCATCTGTGGATTTATATTCTTTAGTTGAGCTCGAATGTTGAATGTTTTGAGTATAAATATTCTTTTCTTAGCTTTAACATTATTACCATTGAAAAATATGAAAACAAAATGATAGATCTAATCACAAATAAATAATAAATGCTATTGTAATGATGTAGAACATCACATGCATGTAAATAAGACTTAAACATGAAAATCAAGTGTTGAGAGTAGCTTGGTCGAGGCGCACAAGGCGCTGTCCTAGAAATGATATCGCCCCTCCATGTGCGAGACTCCCGGTATGTCCACTCCTAAAAATACAACGACTCAGTGGACTACCACTCTTTCTCCCCATCAGCATAGTTCCAAGGAGGATTATGAGAACTTGTAATCTTTCAAGTGTCTAACAATAGAGATGGAGAAAAATCAAAGAAAAAGAGGTGAATATGCTATGGAAGCTTAAAGGGTTTTTCATGCACAATCCCTTCCTTATAAGCCTATATTTGTAATTGGAGGTAGAGTCTTTTAAAGCCTTTAATTTCTCCATTATGGTATTGATTAAGGAGTGACAACTATGGAAAAGGAATTAGTCATGATTGTAGCCTTCCCAAATAAATAAGTCAACACATGATAGAAATGGTGGAAAAAGTCTCATGAAAAAAAATTTGGAAATAATAACATGGAAAATTTTAAAGAAAGGAAAGCAAATTCAAATGCATTTGAAATTTTAAATCACAAATAGCATGTGAAATATGCAGCAATCCCCCACATGATTTAAAATTTTAAATCTTTTCAAAATTTGAAATAATTCAAAATCTTTTATATTAGACACTTTAAACTATGCAATGGATAAACGTACCTTTTAGATTTGAACTTCACTTAGTATTGACAAGTACTCATCTGAGGGCCTATTAGTAGACTAAGCCTTAAATCCAGCCGGTGAATCAGATTTGCACAAGTCACACGTATAGTACATATTAGTAATGTGTTCCAAGCGAATAACGCTTTTATGGCCATGTGTTGGCATCTCTTCATGTGTGCTTTAGGGAATAGCCCATTTTTCATAGCCGTGGCCTTACGACTTCACACATATAGTAGGTTCTCAAAGGATACTTGCAAGGTAGTACCCTACCACATGGATCTCGAAACCATTTAGAGTTGAGCTCTTCCTGAATTCTTTGCATTTATGGAGCACTATCATCATAGGGTAGGGAACACAAGTAGTGCTCATTATACTCATGTCATCTATTTGGCTTGTTTCCATCCATTGAACCTCCATGAGGTTGGATTGCCAACGTCGATTTCTCTTATGGGCTTAACCCCATCCCTCCCGATGATTCAAGTACCATAGTCCTTGATAATCCTTTTATAAGCTGATCGGCAAGGTTTCTCTCAAACTTGACAAAATGTAAAGAAATTACATTATATTTAAGTTTTTGACATATTGCCTTACGCTGCACTTTCAAGTGTCTATTTATTTTCACACTTGCATTTCATTGTGCGCATTTGTCAATCGCGGCCCTACAATCACAATGTATATATATAGGAGGCAATAATTTATCAACAAGAGGAATATCATGTAATAACTCTTTAAGCCATTTAGCTTCATTTGCAGTAGAATCAAGAGCAATTAATTTAGATTCCATTGTACTTCTAGCAATCACAGTTTGTTTAGATGATTTCCAGCATACTATAGCACCACCCAAAAGAAATACATAACCAGTAGTAGATTTAACATTTAAAGTACCACTTATCCAATTTGCATCAGTATAACCTTCTAATACAGCAGGATAACCAGTAAAATGAAGATCATAAGAAATAGTACATTTAACATATCTAGAAACTCTTTCTAATACATTCCAATATTCTTGATTTGGGTTACAAGTGTCCTACTTAATCTGTGTAAAGCAAAAGCTAAGTCTGATCTAGTATAATTAGCTAGAAAACCAAGTGATCCAATAATTTGAGCATATCTATTTTGATTCAAAGGATTACCTAAGTTCTTCTTAAGGTGATCAGAAAGATCATAAGGAGTAGACACTGATTTGCAATGAAAATAATCAAACTTTTTTAAAAGTTTTTCAGCATAATATGATTGAGAAAGAACAAGGATATTATTATTTTTAATGATCTTAGTGTTTAAAATAACATTTGCTTGTCCTAAATTTTTCATATCAAAATTTTCAGATAAGAAGCATTTCACATCATTAACAATCTCAGTGCTGGTACCAAATATGAGAATATCATCAACATATAAACAAAGTATAACTTTTTTGGTCACCAATCACTATATAATAAACACATTCATCAGTCATATTCACAGAAAAATCATATGATGAAATGATAGCATCAAACTTTTTATGCCATTATTTAGGAGCTTACTTAAGATCATATAAAGATCTATCTAGTTTATATACTTTATGCTCCTGACCATGCGCAATAAAATCTTCAGATTATTTCATATAAATCACTTCATCAAGTTCACTATTTAAAATATAGTTTTCTACATTCATTTGATAAATAATTAAATTATGAACAGAAGCAAGTGCAATAAAAATTCTAATAGTAGTTCTTCTAGCAACAGGAGCATACACATCAAAATAATCAACATCAGATTTTTGTGCAAAGCCTTTGCAACTAATCTAGTTTTGTATTTTTAATGCTACCATCTGGTCTATACTTCTTCCTAAAGATCCATTTACAATCTATAGGTTTGCAACTAGGAGGTAAATCATACAATTTCAAGTATGGTTTCGCATAATAGAGTCTATTTCACTGTTAATGGCTTCTTTCCAAAAAGGTGTATCAATGGAATTCATGGCATCACTAAAAGTTATGGGTGTATCTTCTAACCAAAAAAATATGAAAGTCATCTCCAAAGGTCTTTTCTATTCTAGTCCTTTTGCTTCTCCTAGGTTGAGGTTCAATTTTGTATTCTCTAGATCTAGTTTTATTAGTGTTGGTTACTAGGTTATCTATAAAAAAAGGTCTGTACTAACATTGCGTTTAAAGAAAAAGATATTCCCAAAATATATTGCATCTCTAGATTCTATAATAGTGTTGTTAGATATCTCACTAATTTCAGAATTAATAACAAGAAATCTATTAGCATTACTATTAGTAACATAACCAACAAAAATGCAATCAATACTTTTAGAACCAATTTTCTTTCTTTTAATATCAGGAATTCTTGCTTTAGCAAGACACCCCCATACTTTGAGAAAATCTGAATTAGGTTTCTATGTTTCCAAAGTTCATAAGGAGTACAATTATCATGCTTAAAAGAAATTCTATTAAGAATGAAGTAAGCAAAATGAGAGCTTCCCTTGTAAATTCTCAGCACACTAGAACTAATAAGCATAGAATTCATCATATCAATTAGAGTTTTATTTTTTCTTTTACCTACCTTATTTGATTAGAGAGAGTAAATAGCTGACACTTCATGTACAATGTCATGCTCATAGCAGAATAAAATAAATTTATTTGAGATGTACTCACCACCTCAATCCGATCTCAATATCTTGATTTTCTTTTCTTGTTGATTCTTAACTTCATCTTTATATACTTTAAATTTTTCAAAAGCATCATCTTTAGATTTGAGCAAATAAACATAACAATATTTAAAGAAATCATCAATAAATATAATAAAATATTTATTGCTACCTCTAGAAGTTTTAGTAGAATCACATACATTACTATGAATTAATTCAAGTAATTCACTATCTCTGTCAATATGTTTAAAAGGCTTTCTAGGTTTTTTAGCTTGCACACAAATTTCACATCTAATATTAGAAACATTAGCTTTATGAATAAGATTCAACTGCATAAGCCTTTTAATTGTATGAAAATTAACATGTCCTAATCTACCATGCCAAGTATCACATGATTCGATATTTATAATAATAGCATTAGAATTTAAAGAAAAAGGAGATATAACATTAAGTTTAAATAAACCATCACATAGGAATCCTTTTCCAACAAAGTGAATATTTTTAGTTATTACAATTTTATTGCACTCAAATTGAAGTTTGTAACCACATTGAACCAAAATAGAACCACTAATAAAGTTTCTTCTAATATCTGGAATGTGATGGATATTGTGTAGTGTCAAAGTCTTTCCAAAAGTGAGGTTCAAGTCGACTTGACCACACCTTTCACAGGTGTCGAAGCCTCATTCCCTATTATCTGTTAGATATATGTCCTAAAAATCAATATGGATGACATATTGTAATAAATCTAGAACATAATTTTATACTTAATACATTAATATGATTAATAAAAGGATAAGTTTATTTTTCATTCAAGTATGATGTGTCCTTGAATCGTCTATGAAATTAGTTTCGATACATATTCTCAAAGTGTTGAGAATTAGAGATATGTATTTAATTTCTAAATATTTTGATCATAAGATCATCATGAGGACGGTGATAGATCCGAATAGACTGACATACAAATTACTTTCTTTGGAAAGATGGATCTCTAATCTACAGTGTAGAGATACTGGACGACGAGTGCGGATAGTTGTTAGAGAATAAGCAATACTGAGCGTGATCATATGAGAGATCATTTAGATTTCTATTCGATCGTCAGTAATTATCTTGATGCTGTAGTTATGTGATTGATCCTTTGATTTGAGATGGCACTGCTACTTGCAGTGAGGTCGCTGGAGTTTGACTGATACATAAACATGGATCTCAATGAGCTCTTGTAAAGGATGTTGACGACAGTTGATCCACTGTAAGGATAGGATACGTATCAAGATAAGATCTATCGATCTTGATAGAGAAGAATAGTCTTAAGAGATTTGAGAGACTAAGTCCAAGAGTCTATAGCCACAGCAGTATGATTGATGGAAAAGAGTTTTCATAGAAGTCACAACTGATTTGAGCTAATCAAATCTATCAAATGACTGATGTTGAGGTTTGACGATATATCCATGACCTGTCATCTAGTCGGGACTCATGATAGAGAGACTGAATCACATGTTAACTATACCTAAAGGTTCATTTCAGTTTTACTGAATTACCACTACATACTGCTAGATGTTACTGGTGGATTGTGAGGCTCACTAAAATTATTTTGGATCGACAATCCTTGCTGAGTTAGAGTGAAATTATTCTAACCCATTGAAAAGAGTTTCAATGATACGATGATAGAGATCATTGTATATCTCACTATCAAATAGAATTGAACTTATGAATCATACAACAAAGAGATTAGGTCTGTAATTAGCAATTGAGCTTATAAAGTATCAATTGGATTTAGAGAAACCTATTAGGTTCATAATAATCTTGCTAGCACATGGTTAGACTCCATTTCTCTTTTCGTTGGATTGCTTATTCGATAAGATAATTCTAATTTAATTACTTACTAATAATCTATATGAATAAGATTCATAAGACTCAATTGTTGGATGTATAAGGTTATGGATCACATAAATTAAGGGTGCAAGTCTCTAATTAATTTTCTTGATAGTTATTCTTGAGCGTTACTTGATTTGATCAAGTTAGGTATGTCCATTGATTAGAGACCTTTAGTTCTCCTATGGGGTGTCTCTTGGGTGTATTTTGGGTATCTAATTATGGGTGCAAGGGCTTCAATTGTTGGTGCCTAAAAGGTCTCCTAAAGTAAGTTGGATAACTTAAGTTAATAAGAAACCAATGCAAGTAGGACATGTATTATGTGATTGAATAGGATTCAATCCTTTGTCTATTTAAAAGGACCTCCCCTAAGGTCCTAGAGCATCCAAACCAGTAGCCCCCGTGCCCATAGAAGGTCTCCACGCCCTCTCTTTCTGCCCTTTTCTCTTCTCTCTTGGGCTTCTACACGCCCCTTCTCTTGGGATGCGTGTCCCAAGGTGTTCCACGTCCAAGACTGTTGGGTGTCTCTTCTTTACTGATTTCTAGCATCCAGTAGAATACATAGAAAAGAGAAACTCTAAGAAGAGAAGAAGAAGAAGATCAAGAAAAGAGATCAAGTATTGATCGTGATCCAGACTTCGTTCAGATTCAGCAGACTAATTTTTGAAGAAAAAAATTCAGATTAAAGAGAGCTATTTCAAGCTGATCCAGTGGATATATAGAGTAGATACTTATGTGACTAAGAGTGAACCTCTTCTCTTTCAGATCTAGATTTAAATAAAAAGATTGTGAAATAGGTATGTGATTTGATCAAAATCTGAATTTCAGATATATCAATTTCAGCATATGAAATAGATCTATATGATTTTATATTTTATGCATATATAATTCAGATTAAAAAT
This sequence comes from Elaeis guineensis, assembly GCF_000442705.2. Taxonomy (NCBI): domain Eukaryota; kingdom Viridiplantae; phylum Streptophyta; class Magnoliopsida; order Arecales; family Arecaceae; genus Elaeis; species Elaeis guineensis. The sequence goes on from NC_026003.2 coordinate 106,827,448, forward strand.
ATTTTAATCTTATTCTCTACTATGCTGTTTAGAAAATAAAATTTTAAAACACATACACCAAACTCGAATTTCAACATGGTATCAGAACCAAGATTTTCATATACTGAATTTTGATATACATATTTTTAAAAAATTTTAAAATTAGATTTTTTTTTGATATATGAGATGTATAGATGGATCTTCTAATTTAAAATTTAATTTTAGATTTAATTTTAGAATATATAGTTGATATTTATTGCATGCATAGATCTAAATTTTGATCTAGAAAGAATTCTAGTTCATATTCATGTGATATATAGATGCATGCATAAAATCGAAATTTTTATATAATCTAAATTTTGATCTAATATGTATTATATATTTATATATTTAGATCATAAATTTATTTTAATCTGATTCATGATTAGTATATGAGACATATGATATCATATTTGATCTGAAATTTTGTTTAGATCTGATTTTACATATATATATATATGATATATGTTTGTGAGTTAAAATTAAAAATTATTTTTATATTTTAAAATTTATTTCATGTAAAGAATTTAGATCTAAAATATAATTTAGAATCTGAAATTTGTGTTTGTGCATGAGAATTTTAGTCATGAAAAAATTATTAATTAGGTCATATAATAGGCTTGTATTTAAGATTTTTTATTTGAGTCATATGGGTCTAATCTGATTAAGTAATTGATCAAACTGAGTCAAGTATTGATCAAGATTAGATCAAATAAATTAATGATCATACAATTATTATTGATCAAATCAATTAAATTCCATATGTAGAATCGATTAACCTAAGGACCTAACTTGGCTCGTTAGTTTGAGCTCGATTCACTTGAGCTAACCAATTCTGATCAATCGACCTATTGGTATCTAAGATAAGTTAATGAGATGTGATTATTTAATTAGTTTCGTTAGTCGACCTGTTCAATTTATTGATGTTTAAGGAAGGCAACGAGGGGACTCCCACTGATCTCTACTGATCTGATCAATTTGGAAGATTGGATCTTGAATTAGGTTGCTTAGCAGTTTGGTTTAGCCCATGCCAGTTAGATTGATCATATGATGACTGATTAGATGAGATCTAAATCTAAATCTTCTAACAAATATTAAGTCCATAGGTCTTTCATCGTTGTAGATGTGCATGCGTGCTACGGATGTTGATTGTTCTTGATTGGTACAGTGGTTCAGTTACATCAGGAACACGCAACACTCTATTAGCAAAGAGTTACTTCAGGATAAGGATAGGGTTGGGCCCAATAACTGTTAGGTGAGAGACCCAATAACAGTCTTGCATTTGCTTGTGAACGGTGAGTCAGGCTTAACTAAGAAATATGGGCAATAACTGTTAGGTGAGCCCACATGACTTAGAGACCAAGTCGCTACAACATGCTTAGTGAAGTATCTAGATAAAGAGTTGCCTACACATCAGTGTGCATATTACCAATAACTGTTAGGTGAGGTGCATGTCATCAATGGGACCGCAGCACCCACTAGAAATCTTTTGTCGCGTTAGAATTTTCATTTTCTTTTCAGAGAGTGGAGGGATTCGATAGATTAGTGAGAGTCATTATTTTTATCTTAAAGTTTTTAGAAGTAAATATATGCATTAAGTACAAAAGTCTAACTTGAATCTCTACTCTCACTGTTAAACCATCATGTTAGCCTCAAACTCTCTAACTCGCATCCTTGAAATCAATCGTTAGATCGGTAATAATTTCAAAGACTGACTCAGAAACCTCAGGATTATCCTAACTTAAAAAAAATTAAGCCATGTTCTTGACCAAGATCCCGTAGTATTACCAAACCATCCTACTACTGAGTAAAGAGCTGCTTTTGAGAAGTGGACAGATAAAGACAATCGGGTCAAGTGCTATATGCTGGCGTCCATGTCAAATGAGTTGTAAAGCCAGCACGAGCATATGCCCACTGTCTAGGTCATGATCACTCACCTACAAGAGTTGTATGGTAAGCAGAGCTGTACTGCATGCTTCGAAGTGTCTAAAAGACTCTTCAATCTGAAGATGCGTGAGGGACAGTCTATCTATGAGTATTGTATGATAGTGATCAAGGACATTGAGGAGCTTGGAAAGCTCGGGCTAGATATGCAAAATGAATTGCAAATGGATCTGATCTTTCAATTCCTTACCAGTTCATATAGTCAATTCATTGTGAACTTTCATATGAATAAATTTGACTGCACTATTTTCAAACTCATCAACATATTGATTACTATGAAGGGTACCTTGAAGAGTTCAAGGGATACTGTTCTCGCTGTGGAGTGGACTTTTTCTTTCAAGAGAAAGTCTACTGGAAAGAAGAAGATTAAATCTATAAAGAAGCAAAAGAAAGAGAGCAAGCCGAAGAAAAATGGTCCAAAGGTGGCTGGGGCAAAGGGAAAGTATTTTCACTGTCATGCTGAAGGCCACTGGAGGAGGAACTGTCTAAAATATCTGGAGAGCCTAAAGACCAAAAAGGATGATAAACCTTTCGAAGGTATGCTCGTAATTGAATCTAACCTTATGGTTTTTTCTACTTCTAGTTGGATATTAGACTCTGACTCGAGTGCTCATATATGTACCTCAATGTAGGGTCTGATAGAAAGTAGGAGGTTGAGAAATATGATATGATCCTTCGAGTCGATAATGGAGCAAAGGTTGTTGCCGAGGCCATTGGTACTTATCCTCTTCGATTACTGTCTGGTGTTAGATTAGATTTGAAAGACTTTTATTATGTTATTATAGTTGTCAGAATTTGATTTTTGTGTCTGTGCTAGTACAAGAAGGTTATGAAATTAGTTTCAATAAAGATTTTTATTCTATTTATTTACAAAATAAATTGGTTACACGAGGTCTTTTAATTGACAATCTTTATCATTTGCATGTTGATGTAAATGTGAACCTAAACGAGCAAATAGTGAGTGCCGTAAGCCAAAAGAGATCCAGAGATAAAATTAACCAGCAGTATTTGTGGCACCATAGACTAGACCATATTGAAGAAGACAGGATAAATAGACTGGTAAAGGATGGGATCCTTGGCTCTCTTAACGCAGAGTCGCATCCAGCTTGCAAATCTTGCTTTTGAAAAAAAATGGCCAAGTTATCCTTTGTAGGATATGGAGAAAGGGCCACAAAGCTACTTGCCCTAGTATACACCGACGTGTGTAAGCCATTTGATGTGTAGGTCAGGAGTGATTATATCTATTTCATTATCTTTACCGATGATCTGTCTAGGTATAGATATGTATATCTTATGAAACACAAGTCTGAGGCTTTTGAAAAGTTCAAAGAATTTAGGCATAAAGTAGAAAAGTAGACAGGCAAAC